>NW_012149397.1:1683227-1705276 GCF_000956105.1 Propithecus coquereli | reverse complement strand
ACATGTGAGGTTTTGATACAGGCATACATTGTGAATTAATCAAATCAGGGTAACTGGGGTATCCATCCCCTCAGTCATTTAACATTTCTTTGTGCTAGGAACAGTCCAATTCCACTCTTAGTTATTTTAAAGTATACCGTAATTTATTGTTGATTATAGTCACTTTATTGTGCTGTCAAATATTGTTCATTCTATCTATTATATCTAACTATATTTTTGCAACCATTAACCAGCCCCACTCTATCTTTCCCTCTGCACTATCCTTCCCAGCCTCGGGTAACTGTCATTCTACTTTCTGTCTCCACGGGATCAGTTTTTTTAATATTTAGCTTCCATGTATGAGTGAGAACATGCAAGATTTGTCTTTTTGTGCTTGACTTATGTCAGTTAACATGATGTTCTCCAGTTCCATCCATGTTGTTGCAAATGGCAGGATTTCATTCTTTTCTGTGGCTATATAATCCATTGCGTATATGTATCACAATTATTAATTTATTTATCTGTTTATGGGCACTTATGTTGATCCCATGTCTTGGTTATTATGAAATACTGCTGCAGTAAACATGGGAGTGCAGATATCTTTCAGTATACTGAGTTCCTTTTTTTTGGATATATTCCCAACAGTGGGATTGCTGGATCAAATGATAGTTCTATTTTTAGTTTTCTGAGGAACCTCCCTACTGTTTAGCCTAGTGGTCACACTAATTTACATTCCCACCAACAGTATGTGAGAGTTCCCCTTTCTCCACATCCTCGCCAGCGTTTGTTATTGCCGTCTTTCTGATAAAAGCCATTTTAACTAGGGTAAGATGACATCTCATAGTTTTGATTTGCATTTCTCTGATGACTAATGATGTTGAATGTTTTTTTGTACTCCTATTGATCATTTGTGTGTTTTCTTTTGAGAAAGGTCTCTTCAGATCCTTTGCCCATTTTTAATTGGATTATTTGATTTTTTCCTATTGAGTTAGAGCTCACTTTATATTCTAGTTATTAGTCCCCTTGTCAGATGGGTAGTTTTTAGATATTTTCTCCCATTCTGTGGGTTGTCTCTTCACTTTTTTGATTGTTTCTTTTGCTGTGTAGAAGCATTTTAGCTCGATGTGATCCCATTTGTCCAATTTAGCTTTAGTTGCCCATGCTTTGGGGGTATTACTCAAGAAGTTCTTGCCCAGAACAATATCCCGAATTGTTTCCCCAATGTTTTCTTTTAGTAGTTCATAGTTTTAGGTCTCAGATTTAAGTCTTTCATCCATTTTGATTAGATTTTTGTATATGGAGAAATAAGGGATTAGTTTCATTCTTCTGCATATGGATATCCGGTTTTCCCAGCACCGTTTTTTATTGAAGAGACTATCCTTTCCCCACTGTATGTTCTTGGCACCTTTGTCAAAAATAAGTTTGCTTTAGAAGTGTGGATTTATTTCTGGGTTCTCTATTCTGTTCCATTGGTCTGTGTGTCTTTTTTATGCCACTACCATGCTGCTTTGATTACTACAGCTCTGTAGTATAATTTAGTGAGATAATGTGATTCATCCAGTTTTGTTCTTTTTACTTGGGATGGCTTTGGGTATTCTGGGTCTTTTGTGGTTCCATATAAATTGTAGGATTATTTTTTTCTGTTTCTGTGAAGAATGTCATTGGTATTTTGATTGGTATTGCATTGAATCTGTAGATTGTTTTGGGTAGTGTGGACATTTTAACAATATTGATTCTTCTAATCCATGAGCATGGACTATCTTTCCATTTTACTGGGTCCTCTTCAACTTCATTTATCAATGTTTTATAGTTTTATTATAGAAATCTTTCACTTCTTTGGTTAAGTTTATTCCTAGGTATTTTATTTGTAGCTATTGTAAATGGGATTAATTTCTTGGTGTCTTTTCAGATTGTTTACTGTTGGCATATAGTAATACTACTGATTTTTGTATGTTGATTTTGTATCCTGCAACTTTACCGAATGTAAATTCTAATAATTTTTTTGTGGAGTTTTTAGGTTTCTCTAGATATAAGATCATACTGTCTGCAAACAAGGATAATTTAATTTATTCCTTTCCAATTTGAATGCCCTTTATTTCTTTCTCTTGTCTGATTGCTCTAGCTAGAACTTCCAGTACTATATTGAATAACAGTGGTGGAAGTGAGCATCCTTGTCTTCTTGTTCCAGATCTTAGGGGAAAGGCTTTCAGTTTTTCCCTATTCAATATGATACTAGTTGTGGGTCCATCAATACACAGCTTTTATTGTGTTGAGGTAAGTTGGTTCTATACCTAGTTTTTCGAGAGTTTTTATCATGAAGGGATGTTGAATTTTATCAAATGCTTTTTCAGTATCAATTGAAATGATCATATGGTTTTTGTCTTTCATTCTGTTGATATGATATGTCAGATTGATTTGCATATGTTGAACCATCCTTGCATTCCTGGAATGAATCCCAGTTGGTTATGGTGAATAATCTTTTTAATGCGTTGTTGAATTCTGTTTGCTAGTATTTTGTAGAGGATTTTTGCATCTCTGTGTTCATCAGAGATGTCGGCCTATACTTTTCTTTTTTTGTTGTGTCTTTGGTTTTGGTATCAAGGTGATATGGGCCTCATAGAATGAGTTTGGGAGTGTCCCCCCATCCTCTATTTTTTGGAATAGTTTAAGTAGGGTATTAGTTCTTCGAATGCTTGGTTGGATTCAACAGTGAAGCCATTGGGTCCTGGGCTTTTCTTTGATGGGAGGCTTTTCATTGCTCCTATTTCATTACTTGTTATTGGTTTATTCAGGTTTTGGATTTCTTCCTAGGTTCATTCTTGGTAGCTTGTATGTGTCTGGTGATTTATCCATTTCTTCTACAGTTTCCAATTTATGGACATGTAGTTGCTCATAGTAGTCTCTGATGATCCTTTGGATTTTGTCAGTGTCAGTTGTGATGTCTCCTTTTTCATCTCTGATTTTATTTATTTGGGTCTTCTCTCTTTTTTTTTTTAGTCTGGTTTAAGGTGTGTCTATTTTGTTTATCTTATCAAAACATTTGTTGATCTTTTTGTATTTTTTTGGTTTCAACTTCTTTTATTTCTGCTCTGATCTTTATTATTTCTTCTAGTAATTTTGGATTCGGTTTGCTCTTGTTTTTCTAGTTCTTGGAGATGCAATATTAGGTTTTTTCTTTGAAGCTTTTCTAGTTTTTTTGATGTAGGCACTTATTGTTATAAACTGTCCTCTTATTACTACTTTTACTTTATCCCATAGGTTTTGATATGTTGTATTTTCATTTTTGTTTGTTTCGGATCATTTTTCTTTCTTAATCTCTTCATTGACCCACTGGTCATGCAGGAGCATATTGTTTAATTTCCATGTGTTCTTATACTTTCCAGTGTTCCTCTTATTTATTTATTTCTGGTTTTATTCCACTGTGGTCAGAGAAAATACTTGGTATAATTTCAAATTTTTTTGGAGACTTGTTTTGTGCCCTAAAATATGGTCTATCCTTGAGAATGATCCATGAGCTGAGGAGAAGAATGTGAATTCTGTAACTGTTGATTGAAACGTTCTGTAAATCTATATTACATCCATTTGGTCTATAGTACAGATTAATTCCAATGTTTCACTGTTGATTTTCTGTCTGGATGATCTGTCCAGTGCTGAAAGTGGAGTGCTAAGGTCTCCATCAATGACTGTATTGGGGTCTATCTCTCTCTCTAGCTCTGATATTTGCTTTATATATCTGGGTGTTCCAGTTGTAGGCACATATATATTTTAAAATTGTTATATCCTCTTATTGAATTGACCCCTTAATTATTATATAATGACCTTCTTTGTCTCTTTTTACAGTTTTTGTCTTGAAATCTATTTTATCTGATAAAAGTATAACTATATCTGTTCTTTTTTTGTTTCCATTTGCATGGAATATCTTTTCCCATGCCTTTATTTTGGAATATGTTTTCCATCCCTTTATTTCAGTCTATGTGTGTATTTATAGATGAAGTGTGTTTCTTGCAGACAACATATAGTTGGCTCTTGTCTTTTTATCCATTCAGCCATTCTATGTCTCTTGATTGGAGAGTTTAGTCCATTCACATTCAATGTTATTATTGATAGGTAAAGACTTACTACAGCTGTGTTGTTGTTTTATTTCTGGTTGTTTTGTGATCCTCTCTTTCTTACTTCCTTCCTGTCTTCCTTTATTAAAAGTGATTTTCTCTGGTAGTGTGTTTTAATTTCTTCTTATTTTTGTGTATCTGTTGTAGGTTTTTTGATTTGAGGTTACCATGAGGCTTGTAAAAAAACATTTTATAAACAATTATTTTAAACATATGACAATTCTGCTTACAAACAAACAAAGAGAAATCTAACAGAACTTCTATCCTTTAACTCAATCTTCCTCTGCTTTTTAACTTTTTGATGTTTTTATCCATATCTTTTTGTACTATCTCTCAAAACGTTGTTATTTTTGATAGGTTTCTCTTTTAGTCTTCCTACTCAAGATATATGTGGTTTATATATCACAATTACAGCAACTGAATATTCCGTATTTGTTTTCTTACTGTTACCAGTAAGTTGTATACCTTTGGAAAATTTCTTATTGTTCATTATGTTCTTTTCTTTCAGATGAAGGAATTCCTTTTAGCATTTCTTATAGGCCAGGTATGGTGTAGATGAAATTCCTCAGCCTTTGTTTGTCTGGGGAAGTCTTTATTTCTCCTTCATGTTTGAAGAATATTTTTGCAGGATACAATATTCTAGGGTTAAGGTTTTTTTCTCTTCAGCACTTTGAATATGTCATACCACAGTCTCCTGGTCTGTAAGGTTTCCACTGAGAAGTCTGCTGCTAGACATATCGGAGCACCTTTACGTGTTATTTTTTTCTTTTTTCTTGCTTCCCTTAGGACCTTGTCTTTATCTGTGACCTTTGGGAGCTTGATTATTAAATACCTTGCAGTCGCCTTGTTTGGGTTAAATCTGCTTGTTGTTATATGACCTTCTTATAACTGAATATTGATATCTTTCTGTAGGTTTGGAAAGTTTTATGTTACTATTTCTTTGCTAAACTTTCTACCCCAATCTCTCTTTCTGTCTACCTCCTCTTTAAGGCCAGTAAGTCTTAGATTTGCTCTTCTGAGGCTGTTTTCTTGATCTTGTAGGTGTGCTTCCTTTTTACTTATTCTTTTTTCTCTTCTGTGTATTTTTATAGCCTATCTTTGAGCTCACTAATTCTCTCTTCTGCTTGGTCAGTTCTGCTGTTGAGAGACTCTGAAGCATATTTCTCAGTTTGTCAATAAAATTCTTAAGCTGTAGAATTTCTGCTTGAGTTTTATTGTTCCAATTTCTTTGTTAAATTTCTCTGATAGGCTTCTGAGGTCCTTTTTCTGTGTTGTCTTGAATTGAGCTTCATTGAGCTTCTTCAGGACAGCTATTTTGAATTCTTTGTCTGGAAGCTCACCTATCGCCATCACTCTCGGATTGGTCACCTGTACCTTATTTAGTTCATTTGTCGAGGACATGTTTTCCTGGATGTTTTTCATGCTTATGGATGCTTGTTAATGTCTGGGCATTGAAGAATTAGGATTTATTTTAATCTTTACAGTTTGGGCTTGCTTGAACCTGTCCTGATTGAGAAGACTTTCCAGATACTCAAAGGGAATTGAGTATTGTGGTTTAAGTCTTTGATCACTGCAGCCGTATCAGCACTGGGGGTGCCCCAAGCCCAGTAATGCTGTGATTCTTGCAGACTCCTGGTGGTAGTGCCTTAATGAGCTTGGGTAAGATATAAGAGAATTCCCTGGATTACCAGGCAAATTCTCTCACTGTCTTCCTTCACTCTCTGTGCTGGGCTTCTGGAGTTTGGTGAGGAGTGACATGGGCACTCCCTCATGGCCATCAGCACCATGTCACACCTGAAGCCAGTCCAGCCTCACTGAAAGCCATTGGTGACCATTGCCTGGCTACCTCTGTTGCTTATTCAAAGCCCAAGGGCTCCTTAGTCAGCATAAGGTGAATCCTGCCAGGACTGAGTCCTTCCCTTCAAGGCAGCCTGTTTCTTTCTGGCCCAGCATGGGTCCAGAAATGCTATCCAGGTCCTAAGGCCTGGACTCAGGGGCCTCAGGAGTCTGCTTGGTACTTTATTTTACCAGGGCTGAACTGGTACCCAAGTTGCAAAACAAAGTCCTCTGAGCTCTTCCGTTTCCTCTCCTCAAATGGAAACTCCTCCCTTTCCTGAGCCATGCTGCCTCTAATTGGGGGAGGGGTGACACAGACATTGGCTTGGCTGCCGCAGCTATTGTCTCACTGGGTCATGTGAGCAAGTCCACTTGCTTGGAGCCAGCACAGTGACAGGAATTGCCCAAGTGTTCGCAGCCTCCAAGTGGAGGTTTTTCCAGGTTTTTGGTGATCTTTAGGAGAAAAGAATTTCAGGATGTACCATGTAAGCCAAGCAAGTAGCATTTTATTGAAAGATTGAAAGTGAATGTATGCTCTCAAGGGAAGAGAGCAGGCAGGCTTGAAAAGAGCAGCTGCCCCAGGAGGAAGTGGTTTTAGGTCTCTCAGAGTCTTACTGAAGGGAGGAATATTCGAGGCTAAGGGGTTGGCTTTTACTAAGAATTTGGGTAGTAATTTCTAGAATTGGGTTCTTTCTCATTTTCATACCTTATATGGTTATATGGTTGTTTCAGAACTGTCATGGTGATAGCAAGGGTGGACAAATTTTAAAACTGCAGCGCAAATGATACTATAGCCAAAGTACAGGTAGGGTGACAGAGATAGCTGTCAAGTGGTTGAAGTAGGTTCTTGCCTTTGGTTATCAGCCCCCTTAATTAGCTTCTGCCTGAGGGTTGTTTACTTTAGCAACCATACCCACTCTGTAAGCCCCTGTATCCAGTTTCACCCGTCTCCTAGTCTTTTACTTTAGCACAAGGACTGCAGCACTTGTGGCCCGACTGCCTTACGAATTTAGTCCAGGCCCTGGGTTTCTCTCTTTCAGCTGGTGGTGGGGCTAATGGGAACTCAGGCTTCAGGGTGGAAGATTTCTCTCTGGCAGCATTGGTCAAAATGTTCCCTCCATGGGCACTGGCAGAATTCTGTTCTGTGCTGTGTTCCCCTGTGCCATGGGGGCCCTGAGTTTCAATTCAAAGCCTCACAATCACTTCACTCTCCTTCCCCCAGGCACACAGATTCTCTCTACACTGGGGTGCTGCCGGGGGATGGGGAAGGGTTGGCATAGGCGATGCAAGACTGTCTTTTCTGCACTCTTAAGTGCCTCTTTCCTTGATACAATGTTAAAGCCAGGTAGTGTGATTGCTCACCTGATTTTTGGTTCTTCTGAAGGTGCTTGCTTGCGTGGCTAATTGTTGAATTAGGTGTTTGTGTTCGAGGTTTCTATTCTACCATCTTCGTCCAAGAAGTCTCAATTTTTAATTTTTTGTGGAACTGCCAAACTGTTTTACATAGAGGCTGCACAATTTTACATTTCTACCAACAGTGCATTCCTTTACCCTTCTCCCCGCTTCCTCCTCCCCCTCCCCCCTCTTCCTCCTCCTCCTCCACTCTTCCCCCTCCTCCTCCGCTCTTCCCTTCCCCTCCTCCTCCCCCTTCCTCCTTTCCTCTCCCCCTTTCCTTCTCCTCCTCCTTCCCCCCTACTCCCCTTTCCCTCATCCTCCACCTTCCCCCGTCCTCCCCCTTCCCTTTCTCACCCTTCCCTCCTTCCTCTATTCTCTGATTCCCCCTCCCCTGCAACTCCCTTAGGTTACAAAGTTGAGAGTTTCAAAATAGTATTTTTCTGATGTAGTCAGTTGCTTATAGTCTGTTGTAGTGGCTCAGCAGTTTTATTAATATTGAAGTAATCCTGTGATTTGGAAGAATTCAGATTGAAATGAAAAAAGAATAATATATTTGATGCCTTATCAGAAATTCCCAAACCTCTTTCCAGACAGTTGAGATCCATTGGCCGTTCTGACCCTCAACCAGGTTGTCAGATCTCTTTTTATTTTAATTAATTAGTTTTAATAGATTCTACTGATGCATCTTGTAACTACCCAAAGGAGATGATTTTTCTAGGGTTTTCGTCTCACTGGTAGACCCTGGAATATAGTCTTAGAGGCAGTTAAAATGTTGCTCTACTAACTGCTTCTGCGTTTTCCGAGTAGATAACTCAGATAATGCTGCTTGCAGAGATCTGGTTACATCGAACATTTAGGTGTGAGTAGTACACAGTTGCTAGCATCGTGCTATAGTGTCCTGGGAGGAGTATTGCTGAGTTAGTAGATGTGCTTATTCTGTTGGTGTAGGACTAGCGAAAACTGGTGCTTTTTGAAGGTTGTGCTAATATGTTAAGGGCCTTTTAATTTTTTTTGAGTTGTTAGGTGCTTAAATGGTTCTTTTGTTTTTCTGTTAAACTTTGCGAAGTGCTTTCCATTTTGCAAACGTTTTGTTATTGAATGGCTTTAAACAACTTATTGTTAGACATTGAGAAATTTGCAAGTTTGACTATTTAATAGCAATTGTACTTGACTCTTTTTGAGAAATCTCAAAACTACAAAAATTTTAAAGAATAGTAAAATGGACACTCTTATTCCCTTGATCTAAATTTATAAAATGTAAGGCCTCACACAGTGGCCTTACATTCTAGTAGTAGTAATGGTAATAGTAGTGGTTTGTACATAAAAATGACCTGTCTCTTATGTTCCTGCTTGACATTCTACCCTATAGTCAAAATATGCATCCTCTTAAATGCCCTAACCTCAGTTTATTGTAAATGAAGTGATCCGATTAAGCTAATTTAAATGTCTTCAGATATATTTATATTAAGCACTTATTTCAGTGAAGATATACTCACTGAAGATATACTTAATGTTAGTTCCTGTAAGTAAAGAATTTTTTCTAAGCTGACCTTGAAATCCTGCTGGAGATTCAAGGACTCGGTATCCCCTACTATACTGCCTTTTCATGTGGTGATGAGATGATCCAAGGAGTGCTCTTTAAACACTTCCCTGCCACACTGAATTTTCTTATCCCTTCTTCCTGACTTTCAACATATATGTCCATTCATTCATTCAGCGACCATGGCTTCTCTCATCAGTCCCTTATTTGCTCTGCTGTCCAGCTTTCCTGTATCCTTCACTTAATCTTTGTTTCCTTTCAGGAGTTAGAGTGGCCGGGATGGGATAGGACTGTTTGCTAGGCATTTTTGTCACAGTACACAGGGACTTCGTTGAGTAATTTGCTCTTCACATGAAAAGGAAGTAAAGTAAATTTTCTAACTACAGGCACGTGGAGACTGTCTTACTTTCTGGAATCAGAAGGTGTTCTAGGCTTACCTTATGGTTTTGATAGTTTTCTAATGGTGCTATGACCATTACTGGCTGCTTTTGTGATGTCTGTGTGCTAAGAATGGTTCTTACATATTTAAATGGTTGATAAAAAATCAAAAGAAGATATTTGGCAACACATGAAAATTGTATAAAATTCAGATGTCAGTGTCCATAAATAGTATTTTATTAGACCACAACCATGCCCATAGAATTTGGCTGCTAGTGTGCTACAATGGCAGAGTTGAGTAGTTGCAACACAGACTATGAAATATTTATTATCTGTCCCTTTACAGAATAGTGGATCAGTCCCTCTGTATGTGGTAATTCATTTTTTTCTCTTGATGCTTTACAGATTTCCTATTTGTCTTTCTACAGTTTGTGCTATAATGTGTCTAGGTCTGAATCTCTTTGTGTTTATTTTACTTGGGGTTTACTGAGCTCTTGATTCTGTAGATTATTGTTTTTCATCAAATTTGGGAAGTTTTTGACCTTTATTTCTTCAAATACTTTTTGCTGCCCCCTTTCTCTTTTGGGACTCCCATTACATATGTGTTTTTAGACTTGATAATGTCTCATAGATCTCTGAGGTGCTATTCATTATTTTTGGCCAATTTTTTTCTCTGTTCTTCTGGATGAAGAATTTGTTCGTTTGTCTTTAAGGTTACTGGTTCTTTCTTTTGTCACCATAAATCTTCTGTTGTGTCCCTGTAGTGAATTGTTCATTTTGATTATTTAATTTTTCAACTCCAGAATGTCCAGGTTTCTTTTTTTATAATTTTATATTTTTATTGAACTTGCCTGTTTACTGAATAATTCTCATGCTTTCCTTTAATTCTTTAAATGTCAATTCCTTTAGTTCTTTGAACATATTTATAATAGCTGCTTTGAAGTTTTTGTCTGCTGTAGTATGTCTCATCATTTTTTGTCGAAAGTTGTACATTTAGATAATATATTAATATTTTTGCAACTTTAGATTAATTGCAGTATAACATGTACAGAAAAGTCTACAAATTGTAAGTATACAGCTTAATGAATTTTTATACAGTAAACACACTCATATATCCAGTACTACACCACCCTTCTAAAAACAATCGTACGTAATTTCTATCCTGATTTCTAATGTGGCAGTATGGCCTGTGCGTGTATGTGTTTAATTTTATATAAATGGAATCATACAGTGTATACTTTTTGTTGTCTGGCTTTTTTGGCTTAGGGGGTTTATAAGATTCATCCATGTTGCATATAGCAACATTTGATTGCTGTATAGTGTATCGTTGCATAATCACATATGATTTTCTTTTAATCCTGAGAGTTAACTCAGCAGGCTTGAGTTGCTGAAACCTTACTTGTTCCCAGGAGGACCTGTTTCTATAACTGGTCCTTGAAAGGCTCCTGGAAATTGAACTCTTGGAATATTTTGTAAGAGTATTTTGTGTGTTTGGATCCTTGAACTGTGCTGTACCATTTTGTGCAAACAAGGCTATTTATGGTGAACACTTACTTTCCTTCTCATGAACTACAACTTTGGTAATTGCAGTCATTCATTATGTGCCCATGAAACCGCCTCCCAATAAAAACCCTGGACTTCTAGGCTCTAGTGAGCTTCCCAAGTAGACAGTACTTCACATGGCATTGCTGGAGGAGTTAAATACCTCCTGCGTGACTCCGTTGGGAAAGGGCTCTTAGAAGCATGGACTTGGTTCCTCCAGACTTTGCTTGATGTGCCTTTTCCCTTTGCTGGTTTTGCTTTGTGTCTTTTTGCTGTAATAAACTGTAACTATAACAATTTCTGAGTCCTCTGAATCCTTTTAGCGAATTACTGATCTTAAGAGGTGATCTTGGAGCCTGTTGACACAAATTCATTTTGTTGTTGATGGATTTCCAGTTTTTGTCTATTAGACATATTGCTGCTGTGATATGTCTTTTGGTAAACATGTGTACGTTTCTTGGAGTATATATATCTAGGAGTAAAATGCAGGATTGTGTTCAATTTCAGTATGTACTGCCGAAAGTTTTCCAGAGTGGTTGAACCAGTTTACCATTGAACCAGGCAGGCTCTATAGCTTCATCAACAATTTATATGTCATTTTAGCCATTCTGGTGGGTACATTGTTGTCTTAATTTGCATATTGCTAATGATCATTGAAGTTAACTTCCTTTATATATTTATTGGCCATGTGAATATCTTTTTATGAAGTTCAGTTCAAGTGTTTCATCTATTTTAAAAAATTGGGTTGTCTGCCTTTCTCTTATTTTTTATAGGAGTTCTTTATATACTCTGGGTACAAATTCTTTTTTGGCATGTATATGTGTGTGTTTATACAAACACATATATTTATTATTGCTAATATCTTTTCCTCATCTTTGGATTGCCTTTTTAATATTTTAATAGTATCTTTTTTTTTTTGAGACAGTCTCGCTCTGTTGCCTGGGCTAGAGTGCTATGCTGGTGTCAGCCTAGCTCACAGCAACCTCACAACTCCCTGCTCAAGTGATCCTCCTGCCTTAGCCTCCCAGGTAGCTGGGACTACAGGCGTGCGCCACCACACCCAGCTAATTTTTTATAGTTTTAGTTGCCTGGCTAATTTCTTTTCTATTTTTAGTAGAGATGGGGTCTCGCTCTTGCTGAGGCTTGATCTTGAACTCTTGACCTTAAGCCATCCTCTCGCCTCAGCCTCCTGTAGTGCTAGGATTACAGGGATGAGCCACCATGCCCAGACTAGTGTCTTTTGTTGACACTAACTTTAAATTTAATTTTTATGTATTCAGTTAATTTTTCTTTATGGTTAATACCTTCTAAAAATCCTGTTCAAGAAACCTTTTTCTACCCTAAAGCTTTACTGATTTATTGTTCCCATGAAGATCTATCTTCCATCTGGAAAAGATCATTGCATTTGGTAGGAGTTAAAGTTAATTTTGGTTCCATAAGAATATATAGTTGAACCAGCATAATTTATTGAAAAAATTCTTCTTTCCCTACTATACTGTCAACTCCATCATAAATCAGGCAACCATATACATATGGGCTTGTTTCTAAGTTTTGTATTGTATTCTATTTATCTATATGTCCTTGTGCCCACACCATCCTGTGTTAATTTCTGTAGTAATGTCTTGGGTAGGTTCTGTAGTGTGGTTCTTCTTCCTCAAGACTGCCTTGGCTGAAGCCTTTTTTATGTCCACATATTTTATTTTAATTAATTAGTTTTTTTAGAGATAGGATCTCGCTGATCTCGCTCTGTCTCCCAGGCTGGAGTACAATGGTGCCATTATAGCTCACTGTAATCTTGAACTCCTGGGCTCAAGGGATCCTCCTGCCTCAGCCTCCTGAGTAACTATGTGTGTTAGCCTCTGAGTACACCACCACACCCAGCTAATTTTTTAATTTTTTTGTAGTGATGGGATCTTGCTATGTTGACCAGGCTGACCTCAAACTCCTGGCCTCAAGTGATCCTCCCCCCTTGGTTTTCCAAAGTGCTGGGATTACAGGCCTGAGCCATCACACCTAGCCGAGAAGTGTCTTATTATTCTTGGCTTTCCAGGGATACTATAAATTTAATTTCACATTTTTTTCTGTTAATATCTGTAGAAGTGGAGAACCATAGCTGTGTCTGTATTTGTATGTAATATGTAGGTGTATGTTTATATACATGCAGATATTTCTAAGCTATGCTATATTGGAAGACAGATCAATTCCCAAAACTTTCTAAAGTTATTTTTTAAAAAATAATAAGCAATGCCATTTTATTTTATGTTTAATTAAAAGAGTTATCTTCCTGGAGATTTGTTTTTGTGTGGAGAGATGTTCAAAATGAAAGCCTTGATCTTATCTGAAATATTTAACACACTTATTCTCATTAGGTTTACTTTATCCCAATAATAGTTGTCTTTTGTAGTTAAATTATTTGTATACTTTATTTTGGTTTTTATACTTATCATAAAAGTGTCTGAATATAATATGCTGTTTTCTTTACAACGGCTTTAATTTATGAAGGTTAGCCTTTTAAAAAAGAATTTATGGGCTTATTTTACTTATTTCTCCAATAAGATTTCTCTGTGTTCTTTTTGAGGAGGGAGGTAAAGGAAGCAGTAGAAAAGTTTTTAAAAGCACGTTTTGAAAGTTTTTAGAGGAATTGCCTGCATGGTGGCTTGATTGCCCAGAAATGGCCCCATACTGCCAGAAATTCCATTTAGTTTAGTTTCTATTTAGTTTAATGTGCAACTCAATGAACACATAAACATATAATCTATAATTCACAATCTGTCATTCATTCATGGGTATTGTTTTGCCAAATTAAAAAGATTGTCTCTTATTCCTGGGCTGCATCACCTATCTCTTATTCCTAGGCACGGAGAATGCATGTTTGCATAATGTTCCATGTAGAGTTGTTATAGGGGAGGTCTGAAGTAGGGGTAGGGAAGGACCAGCACTGCTGCCCCTTTGACAGCATGAGGACACCCCTGCAATTGTTGGTGCAGTGTTCACCAGCACTCCCCTGACCTTCTGTTTCCCACTGACAGAAACCACCAGCACTCCCCTGACCTTCTGTTTCCCACTGACAGAAACTAAGAGGAAGCCAGTGGGCAAGGGGAGTCTGAGAAATGTCTGTAGTCTCTTAGACTTGGTCTGCCTGAGTAGAGTATAGAAGGGAGAATGTGGAGCTGAGAGACAATGGATTAAGAACTGGCATACTAATGATGAGAGCAACATTTTTTTAAAAAATGCTGACTTTTGTCTTTTGTGTTTCACCATAATTTCGTGATGCATGTGACAAAGTAGGTTATTGAATAGTACTAATATTGATTTGTATTAGTTTTTTCTTTAAAGAAAATTTCTATATCTCTGTATCCTATGGAATTTGTTATTTTGGAAGATTTTTCTGAGAACCTTATTATTTCACTTTATATATGTGGTGTCTTTTATTCGTTTTTCTTCTGTACAAGTAAGTAGAGTTCAAGTGCTAAAAGCTGAGATGACAAACTTTTTCCAAATGTTGAAAGTAATGTTTTAGAGGAAATGTTGGAAATAATTTGAGTGGGTTTTAATTTCAGTGTTTTGAAGACTTTATTTTTTTAGAGCAGTTTTAGGTTCACAGCAAAAATGAGAGTAAGGTACAGGGGTTTCCCAAATATCGCCTACTCCTACACGTGCACAGCCTCCTCCATTATCAACATCTCCCATCAGAGTGGTACATTTTATACAATTGATGAACCTACATTGACAGGCCATTATCACCCAAATTCCATAATTTATATTAGGGTTACTCTTGGTGTTCTATTATACATTTTATGAGTTTTGATAAATGTAAAATGAATGTATCCATCATCATAGATAGTGTCATACAAAGCATTTTTATTGCCTTAAATATCCTCTTTTCTCTGCCTATTCATCCCTCCCTCCTCAAACCCTGGCAACCACTGATCTTTTTATTGTCTCCATATTTTTGTCTTTTCCAGAATGTCAGCTATTTGGAATCATGCAATACAGCATGTAGCCTTTTCGGATTGGATTCTTTTACTTATTAATGTGCATTTAAGGTTCTTCTATGTCATTTAATGGTTTCATAGGTCATTTCTTTTTAGCAAGAGTCTGGATGTATTACAATTTATTTATTAATTCATCTACCGAAGGACACCTTGGTTGCTTCCAAGTTTTGGCAATCATGGATAAATCTGTTACAAAAATCTGTGAGCAGGTTTGTGTGTGGACATAACTCTTCAACTCCTTTGGGTAAATACCAAGCAGCGCAATTACTGGATCTTACGGAGTAAGAATATGTTTAGTTTTGTAAGAAACCACCAAAGTGGCTGCACCACTTTGTATTTCCACCAGCAGTGAATGGAGTTTCTGTTGTTCCACATCCTCCCTGGCATTTGGTGTTGTCAATATTCTAGATTTTGGCTATTTTAATAGGTGTGTAATGGTATCTCATTGTTTTAACTTAATTTTCCTGATAACATATGATGTGCTGCCCCTGCTTATTTCCCATCTGTGTATCTTCTTTGGTAAGATGTCTTTTAGGGTCTTTGGCTCCTTTTTTAATTGGATTGTTAGGTTTCTTATTGTTGAATCTTAATAGTTCTTTGTAAAATTTAGTTAACAGTCCTATATCAGGTATGTCTTTTGCAAATATTTCCAGTTTGTGGCTTTTCTTTTCATTCTCTTGACAGTATCTTTCACAGAGTGGAAATTTTTAATTTTAATGAAATTCAGCTTATCAATTTTTCTTTCATGGAGCATGCCTTTGGTGTTGTATCTAAAAAGTCATGGTCAAACCCAGGGTCATCTAGATTTTTCTCCTATGTTATCTTATAGGAATTTTGTAGTTTGGGTTTTACATTTAGGTCTGTGATCCTTCTTAAGTTAATTTTTTTTTTTTTTTTTTGAGACAGAGTCTCATTCTGTTGCCTGGGCTAGAATTCAGTGAAGTCATAGCTCATAGCAACCTCAAACTCTTGGGCTCAAGCGACCCTCCTGTCTCAGCCTCCTGAGAAGCTGGGACTACAGGCCTGTGCCACCATGCCCAGCTAATTTTTCTATTTTTTTGTTGAGGTGGGGTCTTGGTATGTTGCTCAGGCTGGTCTGGGACTCCTGGCCTCAAGCAGTCTTCCCGCCTCTGCCTCTCAAAGTGTTAGAATTGTAGGCATGAGCCACCGCGCCCAGCCATCTTGAATTCATTTTTGTTAAGGGTGTAAGGCTTGTGTCTAGATTCACTTTTTTGTGTATCGACGTCCAGTTGTTCCAGCACAGTTTATTGAGAAGACTGTCTTTTCTCCATTGTATTGCCTTTACTTATTTGTCAAAGGTCAGTTGAGTATATTTTTATGTGGGTCTATTTTTGAGCTTTCTATTCGTTTCATTTTTCTGTCTGTTCTTTCACCAATTCCACATTGCCTTGATTACTCCTGCTTTATATTAAGTCTTGAAATCAGGTTAGCGTTAGTCCTCCAACTTTGTTCTTCTTCTTGAATATTCTGTTGGCTATTCTAGGTCTTACGCCTCTTCATATAAACTGAATAATCATTTTGTCAAAATCCACAAAATAACTTTCTGGGATTTTGATTGGAGTTGCTTTAAATCTGTAGATAAAGTTGGGAAGAACTGACATCTTGACAATGTGGAGTCTGGACAATGTGGAACATGGAATAGCTCTTCATTTATTCTTTGATTTGTTTTATCAGTTTTATAGTCTTCCTCATATAGATGTTATGCATATTTTGTTAGATTTGTACCTAAGTATTTCATTTTTGGGGGTGCTAATGTAGTGGTATTATGTTTTTAATTTCAAATTCCACTTGGTAGTTGTTTTGTTTTCATCATTTCATTGATGATAGCATGTTCCTTGTCTGCGTTCTCTTGTTGCTATTAAGAAGCTATTAGTCTAACTAACTGTTGCTCCTTTGAAAGCAGTCTATCTTTATTTCTCTGGCTCCTTTTAAAAATTTGCCTTTTGTTTTCTGCAGTGTTAATTTGATTGTGAGTGTGAATTTCTTTTTATACACCTTAGAATTTGTCAGGGTACTTTTGTATAGTTTCTAGTTCAAAAGTTTCAAACATGTCTTCTGTATCTTGGAACATAGTAAGCATATTCATTTGAAAGTCTTTATTGGGTAATTCCAAAATGTGAAGTCGAAGAGGGTCTGTTTTTGTGGGGTTTTTTTGTTTTATTTTTGTTTTATTGTTTGGTGTTTGTTTCTTGCTCATAGTGTCTTTACTTCCTTTTGTATATGGTTATCTTTGTGTGTTGGTCATTATATTTTAAAAATACATTTGTATGGATGATTTAAACCCAGAGTATAGCGTCTTAAGAAGTGATTTAAGGTTTTTTCTGCTAGGAATCTGGAAGTGCTACCTGTTTAGAATCACTATAATGCAAATTTAAGGCTTGAGGTTTTTTTGACTACCTAGGTATCATGAAGTTGGGTCCATACCACAGTTTGTATAACTCTTTGCTGGGGAAGTGGAGGTTGGGGGGAGTGGTATCCACTTAAAGTTGTTGGTAGTTGAGGAGAGTAGCCAATAAATTTAATTTATTTTTACTGTAGGTGTTTTGTGACAAAAGCAACTTTGAGTGCTGGGCTTACCTTTTTGGGTTCTTGCCTTCTTTAGATTTTGCCTTAATATTTTGTTGCCTCTTTGCACTTTTAAGATATTTTGTGTATTTCATTGATATTTTATAATTTTTCATTACAGGGTTCATCTTTTTTATGTAGCCTTCCATTAACAGAGGCAGAAATCTTTTCCTTTAACTTGCATTTAAATTTGTCCTGATGTTTGTTTGTTTTTTGTAGGTTCTACATGAAACATTTCCTCAACACACATTCCTTATGAATGGTCTCATTCAAGGTGTGAAGGTAAGAACAATTTTTGTGTGATTCATAATGAACCAAAACCAGGAATTTTAACTCTGGAGGTTTAAGTGTGTCTTAAGGAAACAATTACTATTTGTTCTGGAGACCGAAATGTAAATTTTTAGCTGGGTTACCAAAGTCAGAATAAACTACACAAATACGTTAGACCGTTATAGAATGGTTTATTGGCAAAAGCAGTATATAATACTTTATAGGCCTCCCTTCATTTTTATTAATGTGTACACGTCAGTTTATAAAGGATTTAGTTATTATGTGAACTTTTAACTGCTCTACCTATCAACAGAATAAGGCAATTGCCACTGTCTTCTTTTTAGGTAGACTTTGAAACTAAGGGAGAAAGATAGATCAGGATTTAATTGGATATTTAGTCTTTTGGCTAGGCCCAATGCACTGGCCATGACTTTGAGTTCTCAACCACTCGATTTAATTAGCATTAAGTCATTATTTCAATTTTAATATGATATATGTCAAAAAAGCTTTTAAATAGGCTGTTAAAATATAGTGGTATGTCCCAATCTTACTTTACAGTAAAGTATATGGGCATAGGGTCTAAATTGTCTTTGCCCCTTTAGATAATGTCAGTCTGTGCATAATTATACTTCATACTGAACAACACACTTATTAATAAAATTATGCCCTAGTAATTTGCTGAATTCAGCCATAGTAATTTGTTGTATTCACAGCCTTGAGCAATATTAATTGAATTGTTGTGAATATTATTTATTCTTTGCCTACTTTCAAAAAGGTTTTGAAGATGCTTATATGTAAAACAAAGCAATTTAAATAAAGGTTGAAACTGAAGTTTTTGATACTCACTGAGAGGAAGAGGAATATCTTCAAGAATCTGAAATGAGGTTGTTTGAATACCCATTTATAAGCAGTGTAGATGAAAAGAAAAACTAAATTGATGATAGAGAGCACTGATAAAGACATACCATGTAAGTTTACCCTTATAGGAGATTTTCAGGGAAGTTACTCCACAAATCTTTTGTGTTGTGGAGAAGCTGATAAAATTATTTTAGTGTGGTTCTATAAAATAAAACCAACTAAGTCTACACCCTAAAGATGAGTAAATAGCATGCTATGCTTTCACCTATGGACATCTGCAATGTTATCTAGAAAACAAGAAAGAAAAGGTATTTCAGTTTATTCAACGATTTGATTAAGGACTTAACTTCAGTAATTATTGGACTTTAATTACTGACCTTCTGTAAGGACTTAAATACTTTAATAGTTGGTTACTGTTTCAGGAGTAAAGGTGTAAAGATAGAACTCTGTAGTAAAACATAAGATTAAAATGTAGTGTGTATATGAGCACAGTGGAATGAATATGGCCTCAGACTGTGTTAGCTTTAAATCCCCTCTGTGCTCCTTATTAGCTATATTACCTTATTCAAATAATTTAACCTCCCTAAACTTGAGTTTCATGATGAAATGGGAAAAAGATTAAAGTACTTTCTAATAGGGTGATTGTGAGCATTAAATGAGATAGTACATATAAAACTATTAGCATAGTGCATTCATGTGGTAAATACTAAATGAATGTCACAAAGAAAAATATGTTAAAAATAAAACCAAACAGAATGAAATATTGGTAAACATTTTTCTTACCAGTTTGAGGAAGGATTTTTTTTTAGAATAAGAATTCATAAAGGAACAGATTTGAGTCAGTTACACCAATACTTTAAATTTGGGTAAGTCAAAGTGACCATCATCAAAAGACAAATTAAAAAATGTTATTTGTAATATATATAACAGAAGGAAGAATGCTGTTCTTGACATAAAAGCGTTATCAAAGTAAAACCATAAGAAAATGATATCTTAGAAGATCAAAGAAGAATGTAAGCTAGCAGCTTATAAAATGTCAGTATAAAATAAGTGTATCACTAGTAAGCCAAAGAAGTCAAAATTAAATGAGATACTATTTTTGCCTATCAAATTGGTTTAAAAAGTTCAAATTAGGCTGGGTGTGGTGGTTCATGCCTATAATCCCAGCACTTTGAGAGGCTGATGCAGGAGGATTGCTTGAAGTCAGGAGTTCAAGACCAGCCTGGGCAACACAGCAAGCCCTGTCTCTATAAAAAATAAGGAAAATTAGCTGGACATGGTGGCATGTACCTGTTGTCCCAGCTACTCAGCAGGCTGAGGCAGGAAGATTGCTTGAGCCCAGGAGTTCAAGGCTGCAGTGAGTTGTGATGATGCCACTGTACTACAGCCTGGGTGACAGAGTGAGACCCTGTCTCTTAAAAAAAAAAAAAAAATAGAAGTTTAAACTGACAAGGTATAGTTTATTCAATATGTGATAGGATAGATCCCTATGCAGTGCTTACAAGAAAAGATAAATTGATACAGCTTTTCTGTAAGGCAGTATTTGAAGAGTTTTAAAAATATCCATATATTTTAATCAAGTAATTACATTTCTAGAAAGTTGTTGTAATCAAATAGAGTTATTCAAAGATTCAGGTAAAAGGCTATTTGTTACAGTTTCATTTCTAATAGTAAACATGGAAGTAATTAAAATGTCTTAACATTAAAAGAATATCAACTCCATCAGAAACTGTCATCTCTACACAAAGCCATGGAAACTAAACAACTTTCTGCTGAATGATTATTGTGTTAAGGGGGAAATTAAGAAGGATATCAAAAGATTCTTTGAACTAAATGATAAAAGAGACACATGTTATCAAAATCTGTGGGACACAGCTAAAGCAGTCCTGGGAGAAAAATTTATATGCATAAATGCCTACATCCAAAAGACAGAAAGATCACAAATCAACAATCTAATGAATTGTCTCAAAGAATTGGAAAAGGATGAGCAAAGCAACCGCAAACCCAGCAGAAGAAAAGAAATAACAAAGATCAGAGCAGAACTAAATGAAATTGATAATTAAAAAACTATACGTAAGATTAATAAAACAAAAAGTTGGTTCTTTGACAAAATAAACAAAATTGACACATCTCTTGCTAGATTAATGAGAAGCAGAAAAGACTCTAATAAGCTCAATCAGAAATGAAAAAGGAGAAATTACAATCGATACCACAGAAATACAAAATATCATCTATGAATACTATAAAAATCTCTATGTACATAAACTTGAAAATGTCGAGGAAATGGACAAATTCTTAGAAACACACAGCCTCCCTAGGCTCAATCAGGAAGAAATAGAAGTCCTGAACAGACCAATATCAAGCACAGAAATTGAAGCAGCAATAAAAACCTTCCTAAAAAGAAAAGTCCTGGACCAGACAGATTCACACCTGAATTTTACCAGACCTACAAAGAACTGGTGCCTATCCTACAGAAATTATTCCATAACATCAAGAAGGAAGGAATTGTCTCCAACACATTTTATGAAGCCAACAGCACCCTGATACCAAAACCAGGAAAGGATGCAACAAAAAAAGAAAACTACAGACCAATATCCCTTACAAATATAGATGCAAAAATTCTCAACAAAATCCTAGTAACCCGAATTCAGGTTCTTATAAAAAAAAAAATAATCCATCACGACCCAGTGGCCTTCCTCCCAGAGATGCAGGGATGGTTCAACATACTCGAATCTATAAATGTAATTCACCACATAAATAAAAGCAAAAACAATGACCATATGATGCTTTCAATAGACGCAGAAAAAGCATTCAACAAAATTCAGCACCCTTTTATGATAAGAACGCTTAACAAAATAGGCATAGACAGGACTTACGTAAAACTGATAAAAGCCATATATGACAAACCCACACCCAACATTATACTGAACAGGGAAAAATTGAAAGCATTCCTGCTTAGAAGTGAACCAGACAAGGTTGCCCTCTGTCACTGCTTCTGTTCAACATGGTGCTGGGAGTCCTAGCCAGAGAAGTCAGACAAGAGAAGGAAATCAAGGGCATCCAAACAGCAGAGGAGGTCAAACTATCGCTCTTTGCTGATGATATGATCTTATATCTAAAAAACCCCAAAGATTCTGCCATGAGACTGCTAGAACTGATAAACAAATTCAGCAAAGTCTCAGGTTACAAAATCAATGTACAGAAATCAGTAGCATTCCTATACACCAACAACAGTCCAACTGAGAACCAAATCAAAGACTCAGTACCCTTCACAATAGCAATAGCAACAAAGAAAATAAAATACCTAGGAATATATTTAACTAAGCAGGTAAAAGACCTCTACAGGGAGAACTACAAAACACTGAGGAAGGAAATCGCAGAAGACGTAAACAGGTGGAAAACCATACCATGCTCATGGGTCGGCAGAATCAACATTGTTAAAATGTCTATACTACTGAAAGTGATTGACAGATTCAGTGCAATCCCTATTAAAAAACCAACATCAGGCCGGGCGTGGTGGCTCACGCCTGTAATCCTAGCACTCTGGGAGGCCGAGGCGGG
>NW_012149397.1:1676605-1682013 GCF_000956105.1 Propithecus coquereli | reverse complement strand
AAAAAAAAAAAAAAAGAAATATTTGCCCTTGAACATTTCTTGCGGGGCAGGTCTAGTGGTCATAAAGTCCCTCAGCTTTTGTTGATCTGAGAATATTTTAATTTTCCCTCACTTTTGAAGGACAGTTTTGCCAGATACAGAATTCTTGGCTGAATCTTTCTTTCAGCATGTTAAATATATCAGTCTGCTGCCTTTTGTCCTACAAAGTCTTTGATGAGAAGTCTGTTGATAATCTTATTGAGGAGGATCCCTTGTATGTGATGAGTCCCTTCTCTCTTATTGCTTTCAGGATTCTCTCTTCATCTTTGTCTTTCAAAAATTTGATTATAATGTGTGTCAATGTAGGTCTCTGTAAATTCATCTTACTTGGAGTATGTTGAGCTTCTTGGATGTTTATGGTCTTATCTTTCATAAAATCTTGGAAGTTTCAGCCATTATTTCTTCAAATATTCTTTCTGCCCTTTCTCTCTCTTTTTCTACCTAGACTCCCACAGTGTGTAAGTTGGTCCACTCAATGGTGTACCACAGGTCATTTGCTATTGGAATAGCAACTATATGTGTATATATATCCTATTATTATTCTATTAAAAGATTTATTTTAAGGAATTGGGTTACATAATTGTGGGGGCTAGCAAGCTTTAAATTTGTTGGGCACACTAGTAGGCTGGAAACCTCAAATTTTGCTGTTATTGCCTTTGACTGGATGAGGCTCACCTACGTTATTGCGTGTAATTCCATTTACTTCCAACTGATTGTAGATGTTAACCACATCTACAAAATACTTTCATAGCAACATTCAGATTAGTGTTTGATGAAATAACTGTATAGAATAGCTTAAGCAAGTTGGCACATAAAACTAACCATCACAGAATTTTTGGCTATACTCTGTCAGAAGTATAACACTGAACTGAGACAACATGGTTTGGCTCCTGGGTAACATGAGCAGGTGGAGTATCTGTAACCATTTTCTTCATTAAGACCAACTAGTCTGATTGCCTAATGTCTACCTTTAAACTGCCTGAAGCTTCAAACTTAATAGTGAAAAGAGAGCCTTTTTTTTAGCATGTGTTGTTTTTTATACAAAGTTTGATATATTTATCAGTGTCCCAAACCAGCTAAAACTAAGCAGGCCAGAATGGTAAGACATCAGACATCCAACGTTGACTTAAGCGTGGAGTGAGGAGTATGAAGAGGGCGTCTCTAAAGTAGGCATTTCTTAATTTTGCCTAGGTTCTCAGTGCACTGTAGGCATACTTGGCTTTCACATCACAACGAGGGATTAGAAGGGGAGCCAGCTCAGGCTTGGCCATGAGGGATCCTCACAGGCTCCCTGACCACATGGGCTTCTTCCCAGTCTAGACTTGACTGTCAAGTCTGATCAAGGAGATGGCCACATTGACTCGCCGATCCTCTGCCAGATCACTTTTCCAGGGACATTTTAACAGAGAGTTTTTGTAGTCCCAGGAATTGCTGTGGAACTATCTCAACCTGCTTTTTAAATCATGAAGCAGTGCTTAGCATAGTAGTTCAACATAAGTATAAACAGAAACTATTGACTGATGATGTTGTTAAGAATTCTTAGAGGAAGAAAACAAAACAAGACACCTTCAGAGTCCCCTCATAGCTGTTCTTTGGAATTTGTAGTTATAGAATGCTTTTCATATATGTATATATGTGTACATATATATACATATTTTATGTATAAAACAATGCTTAATTTGGAGAACAGGAATAAAGACTATCCTTTTTATTATTTGTAAATAAAATCATTAAAACAAACTAGTTGAGAGAGATGACTTTGTATTTTTTAGTAGTCTTTTATAACAGACTGCTGATTTACCTATTTATTAAAACATGTTAACAATCACTCACAAGTAAGTAAGTCTACTACTTTATGTGCTTTTAGGTTAGAGAAACTGAAATGTCAGTAACAAATTAGTGTACTAATTGATCTGATTGTGGGCTTAGGTGCCACACAGACAGCTGAATCCCACTTCTACTGGGCCTTAGACTACTTACCCTAATAGTACGTTTGTCCCTTGGTATCCATAGGGAATTGGTTCTAGGACCCCCATGCACCACCTACAGCCTCTTAATATCAAAATTTTCAGATGCTTAAGTTCCTTATATAAAATGGTGCAGTATTTGCATGTAACCTACTACCCACATCCTCCCATATACTTCAAATCATCTCTAAATTACCTATAATACTTAATTCAGTGTAAATGCTGTGCAAATAGCTGTTAAACTGTATTTATAAAAATTTGTATTTTTTTTACTGTTTTATGTTATTTTTAAAATACTTAATTCAGTGTAAATGCTGTGCAAATAGCTGTTAAACTGTATTTATAAAAATTTGTATTTTTTTTTTTTTACTGTTGTATGTCATTTTTAAAATTTTTTTCAAATATTTTGGAGCCATGGTTGGTTGAATATGCGATGCTGAACCCATGGATATGGAGGGCTGACTGCACACACCTCACAGGGTGAACCAGATTTATGTTGTGAAAGTTGATCGTCCGAGGTGATTCATTCTTGTCATACCCAACTAAAACAGAGTCAAGAAGCCAGGGGGCCAGAAGCACTCAGGACACATAACATTGCTGCTACTAGACTGCCTGCTAAAACTGCCTGCTATAACCTGAAGCTGGTTTTATCTAAGGGCTACAGAAAAAAATCTGCTGAACTTAAGACTAGTTTTACCCACCACTGTTACTCACTAATCAGTTTGCCAGCTCCCCAGAACTTTACTAGTGCCGGAAAAAAACAATACATAACATGTCTCCTTTTTATAAAACCTCTAACTTCCTCTTTTTTCTTTGCACATCCTGAAGACCACCTGGTCTGTGTGTATGCCCCACATTGCAGTTCTTTTATGCCAAATAAAACTTTAAATTTATAGATTTATCTTATTTTATTTTATTTTATTTTATTTGACTTCAAGAGTGTGAAATGCATAGAACAGTGTAGCATATATGAATGCTAGCCATTATTATTATTATTACTGCTTCAAAACATATGCTTAGCTTTCTTGGAATCAGAATTTGAAGTAGTGACTCTACTTGTAAGATTAAGGAAAAGCTTGTTTATTTCTTTATCTTTTAATTAAATAAATTTAACTTTCATCCTACTTTTATTTGTTCCTGCTTTCTCTCAGAGAATCTTCTCTTGCTTTTTTCTCCTTACCTCCCCTCATCTGCCAAAAAACCCTGTCTTCTACTCATACTGAGACTTTGTGTGAAAATATTTGTATTTCTAGTTATATATTATAAATTAGACTTACAGTTCCATTGGTGTAAGATTTTCCCTTTGATCTACTTTTAAGAAATAAAGATAAAAGTTACTAGTAAAATATGAAAATTGAAAATGAATAAATCTAATTTGGAAATAACCTATATTTACATGTTGTAAGTTCCTCTTGGCTTCTAAAGGAAATAAACTTTGTCATAAAATGTTAACTTTTCCATGGGAAAATGAAAATATTCAGAATTAGTTAAATGACTTTGTACTTTATTCTTCCTTGGTGCCATTGTTCCCTTAAACTCAGTCGCAAAGTTAATTATAGTATTTGAAGCAAAATTAAAAACTATTTTTAGTTTTAAAGCTTTTTAAGGGTATTGACCTAAATTGTTTTAGTATGAACAGCCTGAGCAAGAGCGAGACTCTGTCTCAAAAAAAAAAAAAAAAAAAGGAATTATCTGCTTCATCCTAAACTCATCAGGCAGAGAACCTTTATTTTGATGGACAAGGAATCTTCTTTTGGGCATTTAGTATATGCACACTCATCCTTTTTATTTCTGTGAGGCCCTTGGAGTGTATGTGACATATATTCATTTGGGTGTCCTCATTGCAACAGTTAATGCAGAGACTTGTGCAGAATACGTATGCTATATGTATTTATTAAAATGATTTAAGTTTCTGACTTCTCATATGCTTGGTGTGTGTTCATCTTAAGGGCCAAACATGGGTGTGTGTGTGTGTGTGTGTGTGTGTGTGTGTGTGTGTGTGTATGTATATATTTCATGTTATCTCTCTTTTCTAATTTGTTCTGGAAAACAAGCTCTTTTATCCTTTCCTTCTTTTCCTAATAGCACATTTAAAATTTTGTTAGAATGTTTTTTTTAAAAATAGCAGCTTGTATTTAGTGTTTCATCTATTCTGTTTTTGGGCCAATAAATAGAATTAGAGCTAATGCATTTAGAAAATAATAGTTACGAATAATTGGGGGATCATATTATAGATTTAACTGTTGCTTCTGTTTTCTTCTCCAGGGCCTGCTCTCTTTTCTGAGTGCCCCACTCATAGGTGCTCTGTCTGACGTGTGGGGGAGGAAGCCCTTTCTCCTCGTTACTGTCTTCTTTACTTGCTTCCCAATCCCACTGATGAGGATCAGCCCATGGTGAGTGGCTTGGGCCTTCCCATTGTGACTGCCTGTTTTTGAGTCATGTGTAAGTTATACCTCCACCTGCAAAGCACTTAACCAAAGCAGTTTTACCTGTGTTTTCATTTGCTCTCTTTGGTAATACTGAAAGCCAGTTTGGGCAGTTGCCGTCATGTTCATTTTATAAATGGGGAAATATAAGACATTACAGAGATAAGCTACTTAGCTGAAGAAATAGAAATAAAAGATGTCTGTAAGGTGGCCATTGTTGCCATGATGTCAGTTATAGGAGCTAATCCTGGGGGTGGGCTCATCACTGTGGCTCAGTTGACTTTGTAAACATGTTGTTATTGTCAGCTCATTGCTTTTGGGGCACTGACATGAACATAGTTTATATCATAATAGGCAGGAGTCACTTTCGTATGTAGTATAGTCAGACTGATAGCCTATTCTAAATTATAGTATGAATTTGAATTTGAGTTCATTTTCCCCCTGCAACATGACAAATTGGACAGAGTGTTTAGCATGTGGCCAAAGTCCATTTAGTTACCAAAGGTGGGTTGTAATTTGCATGTGAGCTATAACTTAGTTGTTTTCTGGATGCCAGAGGATGGTATTTTGGCCTGTGTTCATGCTGATGACATGCTCTTCCTATGTGAAGAATACACTTAAATATGGAAGTTTGTTTTGTTTTTTAATGCTATTAACAGATTTTCTTTTTTGGGTCATGTGAAAACATTTTCATTTGATTATCTGATAGGAATTTTACGTCAGCATTTGTCACATTCTGAATTTGTTGGGTACCCATAATCATTTTTTACTAGGTAGTGAGTTTTTTTTTTTTTTTGAGACAAGAATCTCACTCTGTTGCCCCAGCTAGAGTGCCATGGTGTCAGCCTAGCTCACAGTAACCTCAGACTCCTGGGCTCAAACAATCCTTCTGCCTCAGCCTCCCAAGTAGCTGGGACTACAGGCATGCACCACCATGCCCGGCTAATTTTTTCTATATATTTTTAGTTGTCTGATT
>NW_012149397.1:1676042-1676505 GCF_000956105.1 Propithecus coquereli | reverse complement strand
TCACAACCAGCCCCAGGTGGTGAATTTTTATAAAATACTTTTTGGTATTGAGTCTTTATGTCCAAGAACATGTCATGTCATGCTTTTCTAATGAGTTAGGGCTTTTTAAATGTTCTTTGGTAACTTAAAATTTTTTCTTTAGATCTTATACATTTCTTGTTAAGTTTTATTCCTATAAATTTTATTATTTTTGTTCTATTAAAAAATGGGCTCTTTTCTTCCAGTTGCTTGGTTTTCTAGGTATATTGTCATCTGTTAAAAATTTTACCTCTTTCCTTCCAGTTTTTATGTTGTTTACTGCTTTTGCTAATTGTATTGACTGATGGATAATGTTAAATAAAAGTAATGATTGTGGGTGTATCTTCTTCTTATATATAGAGGAAATGTTTCATCATTAGGTGTTAGGCTAGCTTTTGGGTTGAAAAATACTTATTCCTATTTTATCCAGAGGTTATTTTATTTT
>NW_012149397.1:1576971-1673795 GCF_000956105.1 Propithecus coquereli | reverse complement strand
AAATTTTATTAAATGATATTTTAACATTAATGGAGATTATTTGTTTTTTTTCTCTTGAGATTGATGACTGTAAAATTATATTAATAGATTTCTAATCATTTACCACTTTTCATAGAATATTTTCATATTCTTTTATCCTGGAATAAACCCTACTTTTTGTTCTATAAGATTTTCTGTGCTAATATTTTAACTAGGTTTCTGAAAATCATGTATGTATATGATAGAAATTTTTGGTCTCAATTACATTAATTTTTTTGTTGTTGTTATACTTTCTGCTTTTGCGTAGATATAGTGGTCCCTACCCTTTTTGGTACCAGGGACTGGTTTCAAGGAAGACAGTGGACTAGGGGTTGGCGGGGAGATGGTAAGATGCTCACTTGCCACTATAAAGGCTGCCACCAGATGCAGTTTAATTGTCACTTGGCACCCACTGGTAGGGTTTTGATATGAGTCTCAAGCAATTGATTTATTATGGTCTCTGTGCAGTCAAACCTCTCTGCTAATGGCAATCTGTATTTGCAGCCACTGCCCAATGCTAGTATCACTACTTCAGCTCCACCTCAGATCATCAGGCATTAGATTCTCATAAGGAGCATGCAACCTAGATCTTTTGCAAGTGCAGTTTACAGTAAGAAGGATTTGCGCTCCTATGAGAATCTAATGCTGCTGATGATCTGGCAGGAGGCAGAGCTCAGGCGGCGAGGCAAACAATGCGTAGTGGCTATAAATACAGTTAAAGCTTCATTCCCTCACGCGCTCTTCCCACAGCTCACCTCCTGCTATGTGGCCTGGTACCAGTCCTGGCCTAGGGGTTGGGGACTGCAGTTTTCAAATCACTTGTTGTCTTTTTCTTACTTAAAGCTAGGAAATTTGAAAAATTTTTATTCTGTTGGCTACCTTTAAAACTATAACTTTTTTTTTTTTTTTTTTTTGAGACAGTTTCACTCTGTTGCCCAGGCTAGAGTGCCGTGGTGTCATCATAGCTCACAACAACCTCAAACTCCTGGGCTCAAGCAATCCTTCTGCCTCAGCCTCCCGAGTAGCTGGGACTACAGGCATGCGCCACCATGCCTGGCTAATTTTTTTTTTTTAATATATATATTTTTAGTTGTCCAGCTAATTTCTTCCTATTTTTGGTAGAGACAGGGTCTCGCTCTTGCTCAGGCTGGTCTCGAACTCCTGACCTCAAGCGATCCACCCACCTCGACCTCCCAGAGTGCTAGGATTACAGGTGTGAGCCACCGTGCCCGCCCTAAAGCTATAACTTTTACTTAACTCCCCTTATTCGTTCACTTTTTTCCTACTCTTTTCTGTTCTTTTGTAGACTACATGTACTGACCCCCTTTGAGCAATGACAAAATTAGTATGTAGCTACTTCTTCCTCCCCATTTTGATTTTAATTTTTCTATCTTTAAGTATACCACATATACATGTATATTTATTGGTTTGTAATCTTTACATGATATATTTGGCTTGGGTTATAAAAGTGCACATACGCTGCCTCTCTCCTGGGTAATTAAACCAATCTTTTTATAGGTGGTATTTTGCAATGATTTCTGTGTCTGGAGTCTTCTCAGTCACGTTCTCTGTGATATTTGCCTACGTAGCTGATGTCACTCAGGAGCATGCACGGAGTACTGCTTATGGATGGGTAAGATAATATACTATATATTTTTTAACCAGAATAATAATATTCTATCAAAAATTCACCAGAAACTGAGATTTAAAATAAGCGGTAAATATTTATTTATATAAAAGGAAATCTAAAGCAAATGAAATAAAAAAGAGCTCTTACAAAAAGTTAAAAATAGCAAGATAGAAATTGGTAGTAATTTATTCCCTGGTTTTAGGGTTGGAAGGTTGGCAGGAATATGTGAATTGTCAGTTGTAAAGTTTTTTAAAAAGTTGGTTTGATTTGTTTCTTATTATCTGATCTCTTGAGAAACCTTACACAGTCGACAGGTGTTAAGATCAGAAGTCTGTGCGCACCTAATTCTAATTGGAGAAGTGCTGGAATCTCAGCAATGTTAAGACATTATAACTTTATTGGTGGTTGCGTAGGGCACCCATTTTGGACATACTTTGGAAAAAGGACTACATTCATTCCTTCAGCAAATACATAATTGTTGAATAGATAACAAAAGTTATAGGAGGCCGGTCGTGATGGCTCATGCCTGAAATCCTAGCACTTTGGGAGGCCGAGGAGGGAGGATTGCTTGAGGCCAGGAGGTCTAGACCAGCCTGAGCAAGAGTGAGACCATCATCTCTACAAAAAATAGGAAAATTAGCCAGGTGTGGTGGCACGTGCATGTAGTCCCAGACACGTGGGAGGCTGAGGCAAGAGGATCCCTTGAGTCCAGGAGTTTCCGGTTGTAGTGAGCTATGATGATGCCACTGTACTCTAGCTCCAGCAACAGAGCAAGACCCTGTTTCAAAGGAAACAAAAAAAAAAAAGGAAGTTATAGGAGACTCTTTTTTTTTGACAATTTGATGTTAGACTATCTTTCTAATTTTCCCAGGCATGATAGTGGTATTATGGTTATGTAAGAGAACAAAGACCTGTTAGAAGATGGCAGCCAAAGCATTTTGGATCAGAGTGCTACAACTCTGCAAGTTACTTTAAATGGTTTGGGGGAAAAGATAGCATGTGAGCACGTGGATGCTCATGTGTTGTCATGTGTTCCATGCCTAAACCTGTAGGACATGCAATTGTGCTTTGTAACCTTCTCCCACCTTCCTCTGTGTTTGATAATGTTAACAATAAGAAGGTAGAAAAAGATGATCCGGCTGGATTGTGGGGAATAGATTGGAGGGGGATTGAATGCCAGAAACTTAGGTCATTCCTCTCCTTTCCCTGAGTCTTATTCTTTCTTTTAAATTCCACTTCCTGGAATATAGAGTACTTAAGTAGCCATTCACTGCTAATTGACCTAATGAATAACTTCATGAATCAGTGATGGACATGTAAGAAAATTACTGCTATTTCACAAAACACAAAAATTTTTACTTTGTTGGCTTTAGACATAGTAGTTTGAAAACTTCTCTTTAAACCACACTTCCCCTCTGACTACTTACTGCTTTCTCCCTGCCTTCTTCCCTCCACCCCTCAATGTCCCTCTCTTGCCATGCCCTAAAACGAGGCATCTTCGAAGTGCTGTGGAGGAAGTCAGACAGAGGGAGAAGCTGATAGGAGCCTTCAAAGAAGGAAGGATGTTCAGGGTGAGCTTGTAAGAATTGGCCAACAGAGAGAGAGGTGAAAGATAGCTTTCTTCTACACTGGGGAAAACCCATTGAGATACCCATTTCTCTGCAATTTTGTTCGGTTTTTGTTCCTTCCTTTCAGCTGGAAAACCATTCACAAAGCTGTTGTGCTGAGCTGTAGTGCTTTAAGGAAAGATTTTAAAGGAGTTCTGACTAGAAGTGACTGTGACTTAATTATCCTCTCTAACTAGCTCCTCCTTGTAACATGGCAGTTAGGCTTAATGCCTGTTCATAGGGAAATTGAGAGAAGTCAGTGAGCATGCACATCAAGGCTGAAACACCGGTTAGCTGAAATGTGCTCCTGGCCAGCATCAGCGACTCAGCATGTAAGGCTGCCTGTATTTGTCACAAGACCTAGGATCTTGGCCAGTGATTACTTTACATTTACCCCTAATGCTAGATGTTAAGATGACAGAATTAAAAGAAGCAGCTTGCAGCCTACCTATCTTACAAATATAGGAGAATTTCTTGCCAATTAATTATAGTCAAGTATTAAGGAGCATTTTGAGACCCATTAAAGAACAATATATAAAATATGTGCACCTTCCTTACTGAAAATCTGCAGATGCTGCAACGATGTTTCCGTAGTACCCGAGGATTCTGCAGCAGTGCTCTCATAGCACTTGAGGATGCTGTAACTATGCGTCTGTATACATGAGGATGCTGTAGCAATGTTTCTACAGCACCTGAGAAGAGTGTAGGAATGCTCCTGTAACTGTTCCATAATGCAGTTATATGGTTACCTTGATCTTCTCAAAGTGGGAAAGCCTGAAGGACAGGAGCTTTGTCATCTTCATCTGGTTCATAGTAGGTACTCAATAAATACTGAATGAAAGAATTCCTGTTCCCCAAATTGGAATTCTCCACACCCCTTTTTCCTTCTAGAAAATTTTTTTTTGATTTATGACTTTTATAGGGTTTTTAGCATAATACTAATTTCAGATATATTGTATTTTTATATTCAGTTGGGGACGATGGATGAAAACAGAGTGTCATTGGCATACTAGGAATCATAATTACAGTCACAGATAATGATTTATGTGGTTTCTAGTAAAATCCATTAGAAGTTTAAATAGCTAACTTATAGATACGCTTTTGACACTCAGTCTGGTCATAATTTGGGGACTTCCCATTAAGTTTCTGAGCATTCAGATTGCATTCTAAAATACGGCAGGCATTCTACATGCTTATAGAAGTGCAATGTGAAGAGGCTCAGTGTGGCTTCAGGTTGCAGCTGTGGTCAGCTGGCTCTGTGGTCTTTGTACTGGACAGCAGTCACGTGGTGACAGGGTGACAGAAATCCACAGCTCTCTAAGTCAAAAATCTCCAACCTCTCCTTCAACAAATTCTTTTTTCTTTTCTTTTTTTTTTTTTATTTTTTTTCTCTTTCTAAGAGTATCAATTTTGGGATTCCCCTCCCCCCTCAGTGTAATGAAATGCCACCAAATGATAAAATGGTGAAACAGTACACTGTTTTTGGAAGATGAAACTAAGTCAAGTCCCTGACTAATTTGTAGATTTTATCATCAGCCCTGTAGGAATGTTCTTTTTCCATACTCTTCTCACATTTCCATCCTCCAGTTAAAGAAGACTAAAGAGTGAATGTTTTATTTGTGGGGAAAGTTTTCACAATTTTTATTTCTAATAAGATCATTATTAGGTTATTAAGTATGAAATGTCCAATTTCCTTAAGTACTGAGTTAGTTGGTATCTCTGAAATTTCACTTTGACATTTCTTATTTTATTTTTATTGCAAAGGTACATCTTCAGTCTTTCAAATGCACGTTTTGGCTTCCAAATTCTTTTTTCAAATTTTCAAGTTTTTTTTTCAGAGCAATTTTTGTGAGACCATGGATAAGTCAAAAATTCATGTTACTTTTAAATATGAGTTCTGTCATGGACCCGGTGCAGCAGACAGCTTGAAATATCAACAAAGTGTTTGGGAAGTACGTGGCTAATTAATGCACAGTACATCAATGGTTTGAGAAGTTCCATTCTGGTGATTTTAATCTTGAAAATGAGCCATGTGGGTAACCTGAGACCACCATGGATAACGGTGTGCTGAAAGCTATAGTGGAAGTGAATGCATCTAACCCTACATATGAATTAGCAGCAAGGTTTGATGTTACTATTCGAACAATATTGGACCATTTGAAACAAATTGGCAAGGTGAAGAAGCTGGATAGATGGAGTCTGCATGAATTAAAAGAGCATCAGAAGAGAAATCATCTCAAAGCTTGCCCTTTTTTGCTGTCACAACATAAAGGCAAACCATTTCTATACCGTTTTGTTATATGTGATGAAAAATTGATTCTTTTTGACAATCCCAAGCGTTCGGCACAATGGTTGGATAAAGACGAAGTGGCAAAACACAGTCCAAAACTGAATATTCATCAAAAAAGAGCTCATGGTGTCTGTTGGTGGTCCAGCGCTGGTATTATCTATTACAGCTTTTCGTGAAACCTGGTCAGTTGATGACAGTGGATATCTGCTGCAACCAGTTGGATGAAATGATGAAGATGCTTATGATTGAGCAGCCAAGACTGGTCACTAGAGACAGGCCAATCCTCTTTGAAGACAATGCTCGACCACATGTCACACTAACAACACTGCTCAAACTACAGAAGCTGGACTTAGAAACTCTCTTGTCATCTACTATATTCACCAGGCCTTGCACCAACTGACTACCACTTCTTCCAGGCTTTGGACCTCTTCTTATTAGGGAAAAATATTCAATTCTCAACAAGCTGTGGAAAATGCCTTTTGTGATTTCATGGCCACTCGTTCTCCAGGCCTCTTTGCTACTGACATAAACAAGCTACCATTAAGATGGCAAAACTGTGTTGATAGTTTAGGCATATACTTTGATTAATTGTACAGCTTCTTGTTTGAGATACAATAAACTACACTTATGATTCAAAATTGGACATTTCGTACTTAATGACCTAGTCTATATATATTTTTAAACTCTCGTAGCTCTAGGGGATATCTCCAATTAGTTAATAGTTTATGAACAAATTCTTAAAACAAAATTACTTTAATTCTCTTTCATTCTTAAAAGTTGTATGCAACACATTCTTTTTATCTTGCTTACAGCCATGGAAAATGGCTATAGCTATGCACTTGTGGGACCTTGGGTGAGTGTGCACTTTCCCACAGGTGTGCACCTGCAGCACGTGGGACCCTGGGTAAGGATATGCACAGGTGTTCACCTGTGGGACCCTGGGTGAGAGTATGCTTTCTCGCAGGTCTCAGCCACTTTTGCGGCTAGTCTGGTCATCAGCCCCGCCATTGGAGCGTACCTTTCTGCCAGCTATGGAGACAGCCTAGTTGTGCTGGTGGCCACAGTGGTGGCTCTTCTAGACATCTGCTTCATCTTAGTGGCTGTTCCGGAATCTCTGCCTGAGAAAATGAGACCGGTTTCCTGGGGAGCTCAGATTTCTTGGAAACAAGCAGACCCTTTTGCGGTAAATAAAAACATGAAAATATTTACTTTTCTAAATATCTTCCTAAGCCAAGCAAATAAAAGAATATATGTGTAGTGTCAAGAATCCCAGCAGTTGTTGATCCATTTCTATTTCCAGTAAAAAATAAGAGAAAAATTAATTCCAAGTAAGGGAGTGAGAGATAGTCTGTGCACCAAGAAATATGTATAATTGGTACTTAAACATGTCATAAGGAAAGAGAGAAAATGTCCAGTTAATCCCTGATGAAAGTTTGGGAAGGAAGTTTCTCTTCTATATGGTTGTTTTTATCCTTTTTAACAAAATAAATGAAGGTGGTCATTTGAAGTGGGCATTTTCATTGACATTGATTCAAAAAGGATAAATGCATTTGGTCTTACTAAAGGAGTTATTTTCTAAGCTGTTAATGTACCTCCACTTTGACCAGAGACTTTGAACTTATGTTTTGCAGAGTGAATAGATTTTTTATATATATAGTGAATAGATATATTTATATATATATATATATATATATATATTTTTTTTTTTTTTTTTTGGTATGGGTGTGTGTGTGTCACACTAACAACTAGAAAAAAAGTATCTTATCTCTCATCTTCTTCCCACTTTATCTTTGGTTTGGAATTGTTCTTGAAAAAGATATGTGCAGAAAAAAAGAACTAGAGATTTGATTTTTGCTTTTTGTCCCCAAGTTTACCTTTTAGGAAAAGTATATGTAATAAGAAAATGAACTTGTCAGAAATTCTTTCTGAAATACCCACTTAGGACATGACCTGGGGACCCTTCCTGTTCTGTTTATGCCACAGTGTCAGACACCAAAAGAATTATTTAGAGAAGGAAGCCAGGAGTGGACTTGGAGCCAGCCAGTTAGGCTTCCCACCTTCTTGTCATGTAATGATCAAGTTATGCATGGAAGCTCCTCTGTGAAGTAGAGCTACTGCTGCTTTTCAGGGCAGTTGTGAGGATTATAGTTAATGTGTGTAAATTAAGGAATCTAGTGTCTGATGTGTAGCAGGGTCTCAATAGACATTAGCTTTTATGTATTATTAAGTATGTCAAAGTTACATGTTGACCTGGGAGCTCTGCAGCCTTTTCCACTCCTTCGGTAATAATATACCTTTTGGTTCTATGGTACAATTCCATGTATATAAGAAGGATTATTAAAAATTTATTTCAAAATATTAAGGGGGTACAAATGTTTTTGTTACATGGATACCTTTTATAATGCTTAAGTCAGGGCTTTTAGTGTGCCCATCACCCAAATAGTGTTCATTGTACTGGATAGGTAAAGTTTTTACCCCTCCCCTGCCCTCCCCTCCTCCTTTCCTGATTTCCAATGACCTTTACATCTCTTTGTGCCCATGTGTGCCCATCTATTAGCTCCCAGTTGTTAAAGAGCACGTGTGGTGGTGCTTTTTCTATTCCTGAGATACTTCATTTAGGATAATGTCTCTAGTTCCATCCAAGTTGCTGCAAAAGACATTATTTTATTCCTTTTTATATAAGAAGGATTCTTCAACAAGGTTGTAACATTCAGAAAGTTCTCACCAGTCTGACCCCATGGCTAGAACATACTTATTTGTCTACCAGGTTTACAGGCAAATTGAATATTAACATTTTGAAGAATAGAGTGAATTTATGTGTAACGAAAACCTTGTACTGACTATGGCCTTAAAGAAGTTGTATCATGAATCAAGAAAGAAATGATTATCTTAAAAGGTTCTGTAGGCATGTATGTTGAGGGTCTGTTCATAGGAAGTTCAGGATCTGTTTAGAGATATGAACTGGTGTTGTTAACAAAGATGAGCAAGTGTTCTTTAAAAAGCTGTAATATTTGAAATATATGCCTCTGAAATTAGAACTTGTAAATTCTATAGAGAGATAATGATAGATTTAATATTAAGGTTCACTTCCTTTTATAATCCAAAGATAATCCATCTTAATAGGTCAAAATAGTGAAGCCAGTGTCCCAGAGCATTGGTGATATTTGCATCTATTGGCTTTTTAATGTGGTTTTTTTTGTTTATTTCCAGTCACTGAAAAAAGTTGGAAAAGATTCTACTGTCTTACTAATCTGCATCACCGTGTTTCTTTCATACCTTCCTGAAGCTGGACAGTATTCAAGTTTTTTTCTCTATCTCAGGCAGGTGAGTATTGAGTGCCTAGTAGCCTTTGGACATGGGGAAAATCAAAGATTGGGATCTGTCTAAAGAAATTTTGGGGAAACCACTGTAGAGGGAAAAAAAAAAACCATGAACTTGCTTCGAGTTATACATGTAGGTGCTGGCATATAACTAGTAAACAGGGTACCTTTAATACAGTGATGATTTAAAATGTAGTAAGATACTTACTGTGGAAAAATTTTTCTTGAGAATTATTCAGAGAGAATTAGCAGAAACAGAATTTACCACAATATTTTTTTTAAAGACTTTTTTTAAGAACAGTTTTAGCAACACTTCACAGCAAAAGTGAGAGTAAGGTGTAGATGTTTCCCATGTTTCCCCTTCCACTGTATGGGCACAACCTCCTCCACTGTCAACATCCCTCACCAGTGTAGTACATAGTTATAATTGATGAACCTATTTTGACACATTAGTATCACCCTTATATTAAGGTTCATGCTTGGTGTTGTATATACTATGACTTTGGACAAATGTATAATGACATGATGACGTGTATCCATTGTTACGGTATCATACAGAGTATGTTCACTGCCCTGAAAATCCCCTGTGCTCTGCCTATTCATCCCTTCTCCCACTCCAAACCCCTAGTAACCACTGATCCAGTTACTGTCTCCATAGTTTTTCCTTTTTCCATACAGTTTATAGCCTTTTCAGATTGGCTTCTTTCACTTAATAATATGCATTTAAGGTTCCTTCATGTCTTTTCATAGTTTGATAATTCATTTCTTTTTAGCAATTGTTTGGCTGTACATGCCACAGTTTATCCATTCACCTACTTAAGGAAACATTGGTTGCTTCCAAGTTTTGGTAATTATCAACAAAACTGCTATTAACATCTGTGTAGTTTAATGTTTTAAATCTTTAATAATATCCATTAAATTTCATAGACAGGTATTTTATTTCAGATGTGTTCCAACCTGGGTCCGATTGCAGCCAGCTTGCTGAGCTGTCTCTGGTATACAATAGCTTAACTGCTGCTATAGAGTTCAAGGTGGCTCACAAGCAGTAATAAAAGTTTTCCCTCTCTTCTGATTTTTTTCTGTTTAAAATTTTATATAACTATTTTGTCCCTTAAGATAGGTAATTTATTTAAAGCAATTTAAAAAAGAAAAAAATTCCCTTTTCCAGCTGTCCTTTAGGCCTCTGGGATTGCTCAGACTTTAGCTGCCTTTCCATTGCATCCTGTCCTGGTTTTTTCCTGATTTCATTGGACAGAAGGCCTTTTCCTAGTTGTTTACTCCACTTTGACAGAGCAGGCCTCTTCCTAAGATAAATTCCTCTATTTTTAGAGAGATTTAAAAATGTAATTTGCTATATTCTCCATTCTGATAGTTTTCCCTGAGAGTATGAGACTAATATTTTATATGGTGGCATGTAAGTAAAGCTTTTTTTGAAGCATTTCTATTTCTGTGTTTGCTCATGGTAGACGATGGATGCTAGAGATTTAGAGGCAAGAGTGGTGAGATAATGTGTGTTTAATGGAGAGAATTATACATGCATTTATAATTAATTTATACATTAAACGAAGTATGCATTTAATGTAGAAAATAATGTAGGAAAAATGGAAAAGTCCAAGAAAGAAAGCAAAAAAACCCTCTTTACACAGATAATAAACAACTGTGACTATCGTTTCTTCTAGCCTTTTTTCCTGTATGTGTCACCACCACCACCAGTTACAACAAATCAGAATCACTTCATGTTATGTTCATGCTTGCTTTTAAGAGTGTTTAACACACAAATTTTAGTTAAAATTGCATTTGATATTTGAAAATCATATATTTGAGAAATAACTTGTGTTCAGAATATGTATATAACTCTTACAATAAAAGACTCAATATCTGATAATAACAACAAAAAGACAAACCAATTGAAAAAATAGGCAAAGGATTTTAAATAGATTATTCTTCCATCCCACAAGGGAAGATATATAAAAAGCCAGTGAACACATGAAAAGATGAATAACGTTATTTATCAAGGAAATGCAAATCAAACCAAATGCCACTTCAAATGCACTAGGATGGCTTTAATCAGAAAGACAGACAAGGATGTAGAGAAATCAAAACTGTCATAAATTCTGGTGAGAATGTAAAATGGTGCAGCTGCTGTGGAAAAGAGCCCAGCAGTTCCTCAGAATGTTCAACATTATGAAAACACATCTAATGTAGAAACTTGTACACAAATCATTATTTATAATGGCCAAAAAGTAGAAACAACCCAAGTATCCATCAACTGATGAATGGATTAACAAATGTGGTATATCCATACAATAGAATGTTATTATTTGATAGTAGAAAAGTAATAAAGTACCGATGTGTGTTACAACATGAGTCAACCTTGAAAACATGAAAGAACCACATATTGTATGATTCAATGTATATGAAATGCCCAGAATAGGCAAATCCATGGAGACAGGAGGTGGGTAGGTTAGGCTCGGGGAGTGGAACTCTTTGATAGGTACCATGTTTCTCTGAGGAGTGATAAAAATCTAAAAGTGATTGTGGTGATGTTTGTCCAAGTCCGTGGGTATACTAAAACCATTGATCACCTATAATGGGTGAATTGTATGGTATTTAAACTCTATCTCAATAAAGCTATATATAGATATATAGAGAGATACTAAGAAATGTAGGCTGAGAAATAATCCCTACATCTACATTTTGAGGTTTCATTTTTTAAAACTGCATTTGATTAGATAGTAGTAAAATATTGTTAATGTCAGCAGCACTGGATTGGATTCTCCAAGCCCTACCTCTTTCATTAGCTAGTTGTGTGCCTAGAAGCAAGATACTCATTTATAAAATGAGAAGAATGTATAAAATAATTTTTAAGGTGCTTTTCTTAAATTGTACAGAATTTCAATAGAGGGCAAAATAATTAACTTTTTAGAAACTTGGTATTTAAAACTTAAAAGTTTTAGGCATTTCAGAGGTACTGTTGAGGCCAGAGGCTTAGAAATCATCGCCAGCTAACTTTGGCTGCTCATTGGAATTGCCATGGGAGTTTTTAAAAACATACCTGTGCCTGGGCCATACCCCCAGAGAGTCCTATTTAATTGGTCTTCAGTGGGTTTCAGTATCTCATTGCTTCCCTCCCCTCTCTTTCCTCCTCTTCCCTTCTCTTCTGCCCACGTGATTTTAATGTGCAGCCAGAGTTGAAAGCCACTGGCTTTGCTAATGAGCAATTCTGTTTTGGTAGCATCAAAAAGTCGGATCATTTTCTTTCAAATTCTACTGCCTTGGTATCATTGTATTTGTCAATTTGTGGGTTGGGGATGGAGACAGAATATGAAGCAATAAGTTAGACATATAATAGAAAATATTGTCTAAAAACTATTACACAATTTAAACTTTGCTTATAGTGATTTCTTAGATTTAGATATAAATTACTGGTTAAATAGGTTCAGCATTGCCTTAATTTGCCAAAGTTTTATCAGATTTCCTCAACTGTTTTATCCTATCATTTTAATAGAACATATTAATAATATTTCTTAATTATTTCTATACTATCTAACTTACTAAAGTGTCTTCTTTCCATTTCCATAGGTCATAGGTTTTGAATCTGCTAAAATTGCAGCATTCATAGCTATGGTAGGAATTCTGTCTATTGTGGCTCAGGTGAGTGTCATGTTACTCATACTTTTTCTTCTTTAAACATTTTTATCCTGATAACCATAGATACACAGGAAGCCACATATGGAAGTACAGGGAGATATTCCCGGAACTGCTACCTTAGTCTCTCGCACCCTGCCATGGTAACATCTTGTACAACTATAGTATACCATCAAATCCAGGAAACTGACTTAGATACGGTTCACAGAACCATTTCTTTGTAAGTAAAATGTTGAAGTTATGATTTAGGAGGAATTTAATACAACTTTTAGTACTTTTTAGGATATTTGTTTGTAACCTCTACTGGGTCAATTCTTTTATTTGCTTTTGCAACAACCAAAATTGTAAATAATTACAATCTAACTCTAAATATTGCAAAATTAACTTAACCAGGAGAATGTTTCAGTGTTATTTTAATGTTGAAAAGTAAGTATAGATGAAAAGCAGCAATGAAAATCAGTAAATGCTCGAAACCCTACTGTCCCCAGACTGAAGAATGTGAACCGGTACACTACAATTTATGCAGCAAATGATGAGCATTAAGTATTTCCCATCTGTTATAAATATGAGACCACAAAAGGCGGGGCATATGTCCTTCAGATTAATTCACTGTTGTGCTTAGGTACATTCACTGCATCATATGGGACTGCCTAGAGGCTGTTTCCCTGAAATGGCTACGAGGCCTAGTGGAGTACCCTTCTGTGATAACTATTTCTCAAGGAGAAATAAGAAGGCTTTGAAACTGCTTCACCCAAACAGTAGAATAGATAAGACTCGTGGGAGTGCATCCAGGCAAAAGGCCTTTTATTTTTTTGTTTTTGTTAAACCATATTAGCAAATATAAATTATATTAAACTTTCAAGTTCATCATGATATTGGTTTGTTTTTTACATTAACCCTGGTTGATTAGCCCAGAGTTGTCTTTAACTTTTTTTCAGACTATCCCAACTAGTTGTATTTAGTAGAGTATATATTTGTTAAAATCAAACTTACATCAATTCCAACTTTTTAAAACTGTTAACCTCCAGCAAAATCCTTCATATTCTGTAAATATTCAGCAGAAGTTTGCAATTTACAGATAAGTGATTGGCATTTCTCCAGAGAGACTGAGAAGTATCCCTTTTAATCATGATAACTGATAAACAGCTATGATAACCTTCTGGGATGTCCCAGCAGAGCACCAGGGTGGTAGACAGGCTTCTCAGGGAGGCATCTCAAGGCCCTAAGCCCCAGTTCAGCCCCTGAAACTCCACCCCTGTGGAGATACATTAGTAGTGACCAGACTCTGAGGCCACAAGTCAGGCAGTGTGCCCTTACAGGTCCTTGGTCGTCAGTGACTAGGCTTTACTCACAGAGCTTGCATTCAAATTCTGTGTTGACATGGTTTCTCAGGGTTGTCTTTTTTACTTTGCAGACGTTCTTTCTTAGCATCTTGATGAGATCATTAGGTAATAAGAATACTGTCCTCCTTGGCTTGGGCTTCCAGATGCTCCAATTAGCCTGGTACGGTTTTGGATCTCAGGCCTGGTAAGCCTCACTCTTAGGTTGTCATGAACTGTCAGACAGATGTGTCTTAGAGGAGCTTGAGCTGGTTGGGTATGATGAAAAGGAGGCAAGGGTTACTTAACTGGTATGGTGTATTTAACTTTGCAGAAACCATTAGGCTTTACTTGGGGGAAGGGTAGAGCTGGGTAACTCAGGGTTATTTATAAAGATTGCCTTTATGTCACGTTGCTTAATTGAATGTGTGTCACTCTTTCCCCAGACCCCTAGTAAATTTCTATATCTACTTTTTAAAACACATTTGTTAATTTTTAGGGACACTGCATATAGTCATCAATAAAATAAGATAAGGCCAAATGACTGATTATAGCAAGCCTCACTGCTATCATTAACTGAGTGACCTTGGGGCAATAACATAACCTTTATGAAATAAAGGATTTGAGTTAGATGAACACTAAAATCTCTTCCAAAACCATGTGTATCCTGAGGTTGTTTCCTGAGGTTGTTATTACTGCTAGCATATTAGATTCCCACAAACAGGAAGGAAGGTCAAAATAAGCCCTGTGGAATAAGAGGAAATAGAAAGAATCTTCAGTCGTATTTTGCTATGTGGCAAGTTTCCCCTTGTGCCTGGTCACCAAATGCAGAGTGCCTTCTCCATTTTAAACCTCAGAGCTGGTTTTCACTTTGCATGTAAACAGACATAATTTAGAGGAACTAGAAGAACTTCAGCAGTCCATGTGAAATTCCAAATTTTATTTGAACCACTTGCTCTTTCTGTGTGACTTTTTTATGGGATTAACTTGGTTGATTCTTGTTCTTTTTGATTTTGGTCCTGTGAACTTTGGTTCAGTAGCCGATTCAGTGAAACTCATGCAGTGTTGAAAAGACTTGTCATCATAAAGGAGTTTTTTTCAGTAAGGACCATCTACAAGGAAAGTCTGACCAAGCCAGTTACACGCCCATTTGTGGCCTCACTTTACTCACACAAACACTTCATACTGACATACACTTAAGCCTCTTTCATTGAGAAAAGGGACAGAGGTCTAAGGGAAGCAGGCTTTGTTTTTTCAATTGGTGGCACACTACGCTCTGTTGAGGGGTAGCAAACTGCACAGCTCAAGGGCAGTGTGGAGGTGAGCCTTTGAGAAATACAAAGAAAAAGTAGAAAGTCAGTGGGGAAGATGTTTTATAGAAACAAAAGAAATCCCCTTATGAACATCATTGAGCTTATGTCTAAAGATGGTAATAGAGAAACCAGGGAGAAGAAAAGATTTTGAAAGACCTTCTGTCTCCTTCTCAGCCCATGAAGTAGTCATTGTTACTAACGGTGTGATGTGTATTTAAAAAAATCCATTTTTAAAGAGGGAAAAATAAACTTAATAGGAGAAAACAGAATGCATTTGTACTTTTGCTACTGATTGCAGTCTTGAACAGTGAACTCCTTGGGGCTGGCCTGCTGCCTGACTGCAGCCTGTCTTGTCATTTCAGGATGATGTGGGCAGCGGGGACTGTGGCCGCCATGTCCAGTATTACATTTCCAGCAGTCAGTGCTCTCGTCTCTCGGAATGCAGAGTCAGATCAGCAAGGTAGGGTTGCTGCCCTCTCTCTGTTTTCATCCTTCAGCTCAGACCTCTCCCCAGAAGCATGAGAAGCTCTGAGCTTTCCACGTTCAACAGCAGCAGTTGACAGCCATGTGGTCCCTTCTCAAGGATAATACTTAGCCAAATGGAAAGATTCTATTTTCTTCCCTGCTTTTATCTTAACCTCATATTTTTAAAACCTGGACTTAGCAGTTTATATTACTAAGAATTAGAAATAGAACTATCCATTTCCCCTTTTCAGTTTTGACACTTGTTTTGTCCACTACCGTCAGAATTAACAAGACCATAACCACATTTTAACCGATGCGTATTAAACAATGAATGGCCAGTTAGTTATTTATTTGAGTTATTTATTTAATCACTGTAATTACTAAAATGTCTTTCATTTGGAATAACTCAAAGTCCATGAAGTTAATTTAGAAAACGGTTCTTTCAGAGGGTAAAGAAAACATAAATCTGTGTGGTTGTTGATAATTGGCTGGAGTGATAGGTGAAATTAAATTTAAGACTGCTATGTGAAGAGTAGCATTCTACCATCTAGAGTCTTCCATCTTTCCTGTGCTTCTGCTTCTTGTCAGGCAGTTCCCACTGCCAGATTTCATCCTTTTCCATCTCCATCTCTCCTAATGGCTCACCTTACTGTAGTTAGGAAGGTAGAGGATTTTAGAGGGAAAAAATTTTTACATGCCTGAGAGACCTTTTAAAAGTTTCAATAAAAAACTAGATTGGAAAAAATGGTTTATTCATTGCACCCATTTTTCCACATCAGAAATTAGCCATCCTAGGCTGGGTGCTGTGGGTAACGCTTAACATCAGCACTTTGGGACGCCAAGGCAGGAAGATTGCTTGAGGTCGGGAGTTCAAGACTAGCCTGGGCAACATAGCAAGACCTTGTCTCTACAAAAAAAAAAAAAAAGAAAAAACAAAGAAAGAAAGAAATTAGCCATCCTACTCATACCCATTGTTAAATAGTGTTACTTGAAGACCACAAATTCTGTGTGTCACCTCTGGCTACGGTAACTCAGCTGGCTGTATCCTTGGAGTTGTGTTGTGTCTGAAGTGAAAGATGTGAGCCATCCATGGAAGACTATCACTGCCTTGGCATCTGACAGACACAGTCCTGTTATTTGGAGCATGAATTTTCTTTGGCTGTTTTTGTGCTGACACATATCAATATATATTTCTAAATGTCAGCATATAAAACTATTGGAACATATCATGTTAGGTTAAATTATATTCCATCATTTTTGACTTACAGAAACATCCATTCCATGTGGTTCAAGCTGTTTTTTACCTGCCATTTAGAAAGCAGAGATAAGAAGAAATTGGCACTACTAGGATTTTTCAGTTCAGCTCTACAGGGAGATGGGCCCAGAATGTGTCTGTGACGATGGAGTCTGCCTGGGGGGACTGCTCCATATCCATGTAGCCTGGGCTGCCTGAAGTAAAGGACATATTTTTATTGTAAAAGCACCATTAAATGAGCAGAACAGGGAAATCTCAACCTGCAGAAAAGTGGAAATTTCCTGGGAGAATATTAAAGTTTTGCATCTTATTCCCCATTTATAGGCAGATCTAGCTGATGTGAGAAATTCAACCCCAAAACAATTTCAGAACATCATTGTCATTTCATCTCCTTTTAGATATTATAGAGAGTGAGGACAACATTAAGTGGACATAGAGAAACCAGGAAAACATTTGTACAATGAATTAAAGTAGGGTGGATTCAGTCTCCCTAATCTGCTTTCCTCAGCATGCTTTCTACTTAGTCTAGCCAAATCGGTATATCATGGTTGTAAGAAAGTACTGTTCAGCTCCAAATCTTGAGCTGCTTTTCTGAGAAAACTGGCTCTGTTCTCTTTGTTCTGATTTAGGAGTTGCCCAGGGGATCATAACTGGAATAAGAGGACTATGCAACGGCCTGGGGCCAGCACTTTATGGCTTCATATTCTACATGTTCCACGTGGAACTGACCGAATTGGGCCCGAAATTGACTTCTGACAGTGCTGCCCTACAGGTAATTTGGTGATAAGTCTAGTTTTGTAACAGTGGTTGTGTCTGATTATGGCAAAATCTTGTGAACTTTAATTTGGAAGGCATCCTTACTTGTATATTACTATTGTATTTGACAACAGTTAAGTGCTGTGTTCATTGCTTCCTAGGGTCAGAGAGGGATCATTTTAGTGATTTAATAGCTTATGTAAAAGATTTTTCAACTTTGTTCAGATTCTGTTTTCACCCACAGAATCACTATTCTATTCTCTGGCTAAGCCCAGCCTAAATATAATATGCAATGACCTAAAAATCCAGCTAAAAATTAAGGTAGAGTGCTTTTTCTACTATTTATTTGAAATTTCTTCCCACCTTCCTTCTACGTGATAATTAGTATAAATTTCTGTACAAACACCCTGGAATTAATGTTCATGTATAGAAGTGCATGATCTGAGGCCACAAGATGGGATTATAGATAAGCAACTGTCACTCACAGGCTTATAGGTTTGGTTAAGCAATTTAGAAATGGTACAAAAAGCAGTAATTAGTTGCCCTCTGTCATATTCCAAATACCAAACTCTATTAGAGTTTGCCTTGACATTTAATGAAATGTTTATTTATGAGAAAATGATTCACTTTTTGGTGTTGTGTGTTTTTGGATCATCCAGGACTAATTTTGAGTTAAAAATACTAACTGAATTCTTTGTCTCTATTTTTTTCTACGTCCATCAGGGAGCTGTCCCAGGCCCGCCATTTTTATTTGGGGCATGTATAGTTCTTATATCTTTTCTGGTTGCCTTATTCATCCCTGAATACAGTAAAGCCAGTGGAGTTCAAAAACACAGCAACAGTGGCAGTGGCAGCCTGACCAACACCCCAGAACAGGGCAGTGATGAGGACATTGAACCACTGCTACAAGACAGCAGCATCTGGGAGCTCTCTTCCTTCGAGGAGCCTGGGAATCAGTGCACTGAGCTGTAAACTCAGCAGAAAAGGGGATTCTGCAGATGCCATCTCTGAGAGCTGAGCCGTGGAGGGAGCCACACCACATGGAGACCTCATGGTGCTGGAGGGGAGATGCTAGCAGCATCCTTCAGGGCCAAGTTTGATAAATGACCCCCTCCATCCTTCTGCCCTTCCTCCTCCTATTTCTTTTCTTTCATTCTTTTTCTTTCTGTGTGTACATTAGCATAAGGTAAGATATGAAGTACTTCCTTGAAAATAGTGTGCAATTCTCAAGGTGAAACTCAAATGGAAAAAACGATGGCTTTCCTATAGTAACTCCAGAATAAGAACGTCAGCAATCTTTCCATGCCCTTCTCAGCAGAAGGTGCAGGATTGTAGTAGGACTGCCATTTCTGGCAAGATTGCAGGTAAAGAATTCCTTCTTATTTTCTTCCTTCCTGTTTCTCTGAATTATTCCTACTTAGCCCATGGGTGTTGATGAGTGTTCACTCTTAAGAGTCACTCAGTATCAGGGATTTACTGTCTTTGTTCAAAGGTCAAATGAAAACCTAGTTTTACTCTCCTTTTATTTTCTCTACTTCCTATTTTTGGCTAGAACGAGATTCAACATATATACATCTATGGACATTAGTAATACCGATCAATAAGTTACCTTAACTACATGAATCAAATTTTTCTTATAAATTTAAATCACATACAAATCACAACTCGGATTCCTGGACCTAGTGTCCTAGTCAGATCAAGGTGATTTTACAGAAGAAAAAAACACCATCTAGCATTCTCATGGCAACGTAGAAATCGGAGGCTGCTTCTAAGAAAGTTTTTTAACAATTTGAAAATTCCTAAGTAAGGGTGATAGTTAGCAACTAGATGCCAGTGGAGTTTATATCCAAGTTCAGACTCATAATGCATTATTCCTGTTGGCTCTTTGCCACGTCTTCTGTGTGCTCCTTCTCAGTTTTTCTCCTCCATCACACTCCTGCCTTAACTGCTTTGTTGTATCCATTTGTTTTTAATTAATTTTTATTTCAAGCTGTTTATTTGACTTTTGAATCTCATGGGAATACGCACATCAAATTCCTTTCTAAAATATTATGGTTTAGTGAAGCTCAGTTTCACAAAAAGTGTCTTGCTAATTTTTTGAGGTATTTTATGGACAAAGAAAACTTTACAGATTTATATGTATTTTGCTGCATCAGTAAATGGACCATTATCTAGAGCCTACCTTTAACAGAGCACTCCTTTGAAAGTTTTATAGCTATGACATATATGTAGATATTTGTAAGGGGTTTTAATTTTTTTTTTGATGCTGTGTAAATCTTGTATTTATAAATGTAATGAAGGTATTGACAGAAAAAATATATACAACTTTTATAAAGGATTGTGTACTGACTGAATACATTTAAAAGAAAATATATTTTGAAACCTGTTCAGCTATGAACAGAGATAACATATCTTTTTACTATGCTGTTGGTTTTTAGGTTAAGCTTCCTAATGCATAATAAATTTGCAATGGATATTTTTATGTCTTTTGTGTTTTTTTTTTTTTTAACGCAAATAGTATCATTACTCTTTTGGGTTCCCTTTTGGGTAGCTTTCAACTAAACTAAATTATTAATCCTTCAGCTAATGGAAAAGGTGTGTGTATTTTCAAAATATTTTTGACAAACTTCCTTCAAAATCTCCCTTTAAAAACATAATTACACATGCTCCTTAACTTACCGTGGGGTTATGTCCTCTTAAACCCATTGTAAGTCATAACTTGGAAAATGCATTTAATAAACCTTAAAAGCTCCAGCACCTTCAGTATTGGTACTGTAGAGTGTCGGTTGTTTACACTCAGGATCATAGCCACTGCCCAGCATTGCGAGAGAGTATCATACCAGGTATCACTAGCCTGGGAAAAGGTAAAAATTCAAAATTTGAAATAAAGTTTCTACTGAATGCTATTGCTTTTATCCCATCATAAAGTTGAAAAATTGTAAGTTGGATCTTCATAAGTCAAGAGATTATAATTTATTTTCAAAAAGTATGGACAGAACAGATATTTGTAATACCTATGTTCATAGTAGCATTATTCACAGCAGCCAAAAAATGAAAAAAAACCCAAGTGCCTATTGACGAATGAAGAATGAACAAGCAAAATATTTTCACATATACGTACAATGAAATATTATTCAGCTTTAAAAAGGAAGGAAATTCTGACACATGCTATCAAATGGATGAGCATTGAAGACATTATGCTACATGAAATAAGACAGTCACAAAAAGGCTTCCATTTGCATGAAATATCTTTTCCATTCCTTCACTTTTAGCCTATGTGTATCCTGAAATCTACAGATGCTCCTTGACTTAAAATGAAGTTACATCCTGGAAAACTCTTCATAATTTGAAATCAAAAGTGCATTTAATACACCAAGCCTAATGAATACCATAGCTTAGCCGAGCCTGTCTTAAACTACCTGTTTACTGAAAATGTATTGCTTTTGCTTCATGGTAAAGTTGAAAAATTGTAAGTCAAACCATCGTAAATTGGAGAACATCAGTAAAGTGAAATTCTTGAAGGCAGCATATAGTTGGGTTTTGTTTTTGCATCCATTCAGCCACTCTCTGTCTTTTGATTAGAGAATTTAATCTACTTACAATTTAAGTAATTACTGATTAGTAGGTCCTTGCTAGTGCCACTTCGTTAATTGTTTTCTATTTCATACTTTGTTCCTTTCTTCCTCTCTTGCTGTCTTTCATTGTTATTTGATGATTTTTTTGAGTGGATGCTTTGATTAATTTATCTTTGGTGTATCTGCTGCAAGTTTGTTCTTTATAATTACCATGGAGCTTACATAAAACGTCTAATAGTTTTTTTTTGTTTGTTTTTTGAGACAGAGTCTCGCTCTGTTGCCCGGGCTAGAGTGCCATGGGATAAGCCTAGCTCACAGCAACCTCAAACTCCTTGGCTCAAGAGATCCTTCTGCCTCAGCCTCCCAAGTAGCTGGGACTATGGGCGTGTGCCACTGTGCCCAGCTAATTTTTTCTATTTTTAGTAGAGATGGGGTCTCGCTCTTGCTCAGGCTGGTCTCGAACTCCTGACTTCAAGTGATCCTCCCACCTTGGCCTCCCAGAGTGCTAGGATTACAGGCATGAGCCACCGCGCCTGGCCCATCTAATAGTTTTAATGGTCTCTTTGAAGCTGGTAACTTCAATTACATATAAAAACTCTACACTTTTACTCTTCCCCATTTTATGTTTTTGATGTCACAATTTACTTCTTATGTATCTCTTAAAATTGTAGCTGTATTTAATACTTTTGCCTTTTAATCTTTATGATAGCATTAAAAGTGATGTACACATCATGATTATTCTGATGTGATTATATATTTACCTTTACCAATGAATTTCTAAAAAATTTTATTTATTTTTTAAGAGACAGAATCTTGCTCTGTTGCCCAGGATGGAGCAACTCACCACAACCTCACACTCATGGGCTCAGACAATCCTCTTGTCTCAGCCTCCCAAGTAGCTAGGACTACAGGTGCACGCCACCACACCCAACTAATTTGTCTTCTGGCCTTGCATTGATGGCTGCACATTTGAGGGAGCAGTCACCTCTTCTAGACTTTATGTTTGGTTTCAGTGGGGAAAGACCTTGACCTGCAGGTGGGTGCAAGGGCAGTGGCTCTGTGGAGTGTGTTGGCTCCAGTGCTGGGGAAGGTGCAGTAATGTAATCTCCATGCTGTTCCGTCAGCTAAGTTCAGCATCAGTAAAGACAGTGGGAGTCCTTTGCATCCTAAGATGCAGGCTCCTTCTATGCAGGCTTTGAGTATTGTTGGGGACCTTGGTAGCAAAGGTTATGGGGTCCTCTTATTCTCCTTTTCCCCTAAGGGAAGAAGTCAGCCCGGGGAATCTTCCTGGCACCAGGTCTGGTACACAGGTAGCTGCAGCGGCACTGGGATCTGGAGCACAGACACTCAGAGTGCCAGCAGAGCTGGGCTAAGGTGTATGGGACCACCATGGTGCCTGGGGCCTTAGGCATAAACACATTCACTACACTGGTGGACCAGTGTTCAAGGCACAGGTATGTGCAGATTGCCTACAGAGCCAGGATCTGTGTCTCTGGGGCATGCCACAGCAGCTCCAACCGTGGAAGACAAGGTGTAGCAGTGGCCCGGGCCCTGGAAATGGGACATAGTGGCAATTTGAGCCTGAGGAATGGTGCAGCTTTGTAGCAGTTTGGACTCTGGGGGGTGCAGCACAACAGGAGCTTGGATCCTAGGGATGGTGGAGTACACTTGCAACTCAGACCGTGAGGGGCACGGCACCACTTACCATTGGTTCCAGCCCCTGGGGTGGACTTGGTAGCTTGGTCTTGGGGAGGGGAATGCAGTGGTAGCTACCACTCTGAAAGAAGCACAGTGGCCTGGACTCTGGGCAGCTCTGCCAGTTGGGCTCAGCATTAGTGAAGACTAAAGGCTTCCTCAGTGGGAGAGGCTGTGGGTGTCTGGTGGTAATAAGGGGTACTGTGGTCCTCCTCTCTTTTTCTCCACTGGAGGAAATCCCTCATGGCACCAAAGTTTCTCAGGACAGAGGAAAATGTTTCCTATGCATTTCTATGGAAAAAGCTGTGGCCGTCCTTGGCTTTTGTGCTCCACAGGGTTTCTACTGCTGCTTTATTGTAGTCCAGAGTTCTCCCAGAGCTATTTTCGTAGGTATGTAGTTATTTATTTGTTGATTTTTTTTGTAGAGACAAGTATTGGGACCTCTTCATCTGTTACCTTGCTGATACCACCTGGAACTTTTACATTTTTAAATGGAAAAAAATTGGAATTATGTGGAAATGAGCATTTTAAAATATTTCCTTGTGAACACTTTTGAACAATAATATTAAGACAATAAAAACGTTAAATCTATACTTCCATTTTTCTTTTGATTGTTCTTTACTGTGTTCAGTGTCAGTCATAACTTCACATTAAATGTACATGGTACTAAAAAAATAAGTGTAAGAGGGAAAAGTGGTACTAACATGCAAGGATGCTCATCTTTTTCCTGTTCTGAACAAGGTAATACTATTATAGAAGAAAGCATTGGCCTCTTTTGTCATGAAAAGAGTTCTTAAATATTCTCCATTTCTCATCTGGCTTTTCTACCAGTGTGGCAAGCTGCTAAAAGTCTGCTTAAGGGAAGTTTTGAGTCTGGCCAACTGCTAGGTATAAAATTGAGATTTTTAGGCTATCTGTTAAGATAATTACAAGCCAAAATTGCTTGTGAATATTTCGTTATATGGATATTGCTTTGTTATTATAAGAATCCAGAAGCATTTTGTTTGAATAGGCTTAGAATCTCTTTTGCTACATTATTTGTTTAAAAACAATAATCAAACATTTTTTTCCTCAGAGTTTTCAACTGACTAGTATTCAGTTTATTATAATCCTTTAAAAAGTCATTTTTCACTTGGGTTCTGAGATTCCACTTCTTTAAATAATGTGGGTCTGGATCAGCCCTGAGAACACTGTTGTGATTCTCATTCTTGGTGTAGCACTGATAAGCTCTCATAATTTTGTGGGTAAAAGTGAATCTGACAACAGCCATTCAAAGAGAAATTTGAATATTCCCATACTAAAGAAGGATGAATGTAGGGAGACTGAGGCTCCAAATCAACCAATGCATTGCCCAGGGAAATAGAGGGATCCTAGAGTACCACCTTGACCACCGTATCAGTTACCTAAAGATTCAGAACAAAGCCTAGGGCAAATGATGAGGCTGTCCCTGATGATGATGGTCAGACACAAAAATATCTTGGAGGGGAAAAACAGTCAACTTCCAACCCCAGAGAGAGAAAGACTTCCATTACCATAGTCCACGGAGGCCAACGGGGTGCAAGATTGCCTCAGTAACCCTGCAACATAAATGCCCACTAGACTCTTCAGCTTTTATCAGGATAGGCTCCCAAGAAACTACCTGGATTGTTAGGATGACTCAATCCAGCACACAGAACTCATTCAGTGATTTACTCATAACTTTCAGTTATTGTGGGCTGTGTGTATTAAGCATTATTCTAGAAAATAGGGGCACAGGATAACACATGGTCCTTACCCTAAAAGAACTCTGTCTTGGTGCCTTGCTCCTGACATTTCCCCAGCATCACCTTCTGAAATGCCTGTCACTAAGCTGACCCAAGCTTACTTTAATTTTGATGAATATAATGAGCTGATAATGATGATTACAAAAGCAGCTTCCATTTGGCATTTTCTATGTTTATTATTTCATTTAATCTCCACAAAAGCCTTATGAAGTGCTATTGGAGTAAATAAAGCCTTGTTCAGTGGAGCAAGGCTGAGATAGATTGAAACCCAGTAGTTCTTTAACTGATTTCTCCAGAGGCCTCAGGTAAGACATTTAACTTGATTTTCCCTAAGAGGTGGTGGTCTCTTTACAGGAATTATTTTAATGTTTTGATGCTTGGATTGATCTTTCTGACTTAAACTCTGTTAGTTTCCCTTATACAATGGGGTAAAATGTTGAAAGTACTTTATAACTTTGTTTCCAGCATTCTGCTTCAAATATAGAAACTAGTACTGTCATCTGAGACTATCAACCAGGGTGGCTACACATGGCTTTTGCAGAACCAGTTTACATGTTATCTCAGGACTTAAGAGAGATTGTTCCCAGGAACAAGGCCAATGGCCTTTTATGACCCAGCCATAGAAGTCACAATGCATAATTTCTGCCATACTCTATTGTTTGACACAGTTGCAAGCCCACTCTGATTCAAAGGGGTCATAGAGCCCACCTCTCGATGGAACCTATGTCAAAGAACTTGCAGCTAGGTTTGAAAACCACCACAGGCTGTTAATGAAAGGGTTTCAAGATGAGATTAACATCACCAGATTTACATTTTAATTATAAAGCAATAAATATAATTTGGCTTATAACATATGAATATGTATAGCAATGGCAAAAAGGAAGAAGAAATAAATAGAGCTATACTGGAGTAACGTTTTTATATCATACTGGAACTAAGTATTAATATGAAGTAGATTGTGATAAGATGCACATTGTAATCTCTACAACAACCACTAAGAAAATAACTCACAAAAAATTTAAAAGTTATGAAAGGAATTACAATGGTACACTATATTTGATATAAGAGAAGATAGTAGTAAAGAAGGAATAGAGAAACAAAAAAGGCATATAGAAAATAAATCACAAAATGGCAAATATAAATTCCACTGTAATTATGCAAAATGAGTTGAATGAACATTCCATTGAAAAGGCAGAAATTACAGCTACTCTGGAAAACAGTTTGGCACTTTCTTATAAAACCGAACTGCCATTGCCATATGACACAGCAATTTTACTTTGAGCATTTATTCCAGGGAAATGAAAATTTATGTTCACAAAAAACCTTGTACACAATGTTCATACCAGTTTTATTTGTAACAGTCCCACACTGGAGTCCACCCAGATGTACTTCACCAGGTGAATGGTTAAACTGTGATACATCCATACCATGGAGTACTATTCTCAGAAATAAAAAGGAACAAATTATTGATACAGGCAATAACTTGGATGAATTTTGAAGGAATTATGCTGAGTGAAAAAAAGTCCCCAAAGGTTCCATACTTTATGATTCCATTTATATCACATTTTTGAAATGATAAAGTTTTAGAAATGGAAGACAGGGTTGTCAGGGGCTAGGGAGCTGGAAGGGGGGACATGGTTATAAAAGGCCAACACAAGAGAATCCTTATGGTGATGGAACTGTTCCATTTCTTGACTGTGGAAACACAAACCTGCACAGAGAAATATATACATACACACAGATGAGTACAAGCTGTCAACCCAAGTAAATGAGGCAAAAATCTCAATCAATGTAGGTTTATTAAGCCAAGGTTGGGGATGTGCCCAGGAAAAACACGAACTGCAGACAAGCTGTGGCTGTTTTTCCAGTTTTTTCCAAAGGGGAAGTTGGAACCTTCAGCATTTTAAAGGCATACAGAGAGAAGGAAAAAAAGGCAGAGGGGTAAGGGCTGATGAGGCAAAGTGGTTACATTCTTGTGAGGCCCAGGAAATCTACATTTAACATAAAATAAAGGGAATGTTGAGGGCAAAAAGGAGTGAAAGAAGTATTAATTATGTAGCTGCCCTGGGTAGGTGGGAGAATGTCTGATACAGTCTTATCTCCAGTTCTGTTGCCTATAAAGATAAACTTGTAACTCATTATTAGTATAGGATCCAATAGGCTTTAGTTTTAGGTACAATTTGTATGTCCTTGCTTATGGGAGGTTAGCAAGGAATTTCCTTACGGAATTTTCTGTGGGGCCAGTTCTTCACAGGTGCCTGGGGCCTTTACCCTTCTCTTCTGCATAAGGAGTTGTCGGGAGTACCCCTGAGACTTTTATTTTCTTTTTACAAAGGAAAACTGGGGCAATTTGAATAAGATTAGTGGATTGTATCAATGTCAATATCCTGGTTAGGTTATACCTAGTTGGGAGAAACTGAGTAAAATGTATGTGGGAACTCTCTGTATTATTTCTTAAAACTGCACATCAATCCACATTATCTTGATAAGAATTTCAATTTAAAAAGATTTTCAGACAATAAACTATCCACCTATATGTTTATTGTCCACATGAAACATACTTTAGAGTCAAAGATGCAAATAGGTTGAAAGCGAAAAAGTTATACCACGCTATCAGTCACCCCAAGAGAGCTATATTAATATCAGCCAAAACAGTGTGCTGACAGAAAAGAAGCCAAACTCTGTAAAAATAATTTAAAGAGGTTTATTCTGAGCCAAATTTGAGGACCATGACCCAGTGCCACGCCCAAGAAGCCTTAAGCAAGTGGACTCACTGGTTAGGTTACTGTTTCGTTTTATACATTTCAGGGAAACAGGAGTTATAGGTAAAGTCATAAATCAATACATGGAAGGCATACATTGGTCTGGCCCGAAAAGGTGGACCGTTTTGACTTGGGGGGGTGGGGGCTTACAGGTTATAGGTGGGTTTAAACACTCCTTGACGTGTAAGTGGTTAAAAGACATGAAGGTTTTGTCTGAAGGCTTGGGATGTTTTAAGATAAGTAACTCTGTTAGTCAGAGACAAGCTACCAGACATATTTTGTTGTGTAAAATAAGGACCTGCAGGTTTGTCTTGCATAGCCTTAGGCCTATCAGTGAGTTACAAAGGATATTTACAAGAAGGGAGGGGGCATGACGAGGCATGTCTGACCTCCCTCCTCCTGGCAGGCAATTTAGTTTTAGGATATCCTCTTGGCCAGGAGGGGGTCCATTGAGTCAACCTGTTGGGGGAAGCTTTAAGATTTTATTTTAGTTCACAAGTGCTAAGGACCAAAAATGTTACTAAAAGCAGAGGGAGACATTTTATAATAACAAAGTGCCAATTCATCAAGAAGATATAACAATTGTCAACATATATGCACCTAACAACAGAATTCAAAAACACACAAAGTAGTAATAAAATTAAAGGGAGACATAGACAATTTAGCAATAAAAGTTGAGACACTTCATAACCCACTTTCAGTAATGGACATAACAACTAGGCACAAAGTCAGCCAGTATATAGACGACAACACTCCCAACAAATCTGACATTAACTGATACCTATACAACATTCTACCCCAAACTGCAGACTACACAGATAGTGAGGCAAATAGTTACATTCTTGTGAGGTTCTAATTAGTGCTCAGTAAATCTACATTTTACATAAGGTGTACATTCAAAAGGGAGTAGAGGGAAAGAAATCAATCATGTAGTCTTCTCAGGGTAGGCAGAGGAGTGATCTCATCTCATCCTTGGTCTGCATGTGTGGAGATAAGCTTGTAATTGGCATTGTCAGCATGAAACTTAACACAGGATCAAGAATTTAGGTTGTAGTCCTAAGGTTATAATTGGCATGTGCTGGTTTTATAGGGGTTATATATTCTGAAAGGTTTGTAGCTGGCCCCCCATTGAACAAATTTCAATGACCCCTATATAATCCTCTCCCTTAACTACTTGAGTTTTTGAGTTTTTTCCCCAGAAACAGTAGATTTTCTGCAAGACAAAGGAGCTGAGATTCTGAAGGCCCTGGGGCAGACTTCATGACCCCAGGATTCATCATCCCCCACAACCTGACCCCAATTCATGTAGCCCCTTGTGAGATACACAAGGACCTGACCTAAGGCATGTGACCCCTCCTTTAAAAGCCCATGATCTCCCTTAAGTTGGAGAGAGATTTGAGGCAGCTTCTCCCGTTCTCCTGGCAAGACATCTATCATATTAAAAATTCCTTCCTTGATTGGTAATCCTTGTTGCCTCAGTAAGTGGATCTTTGTGGAATGAGCAACTGGATCTAGACTGAAATCCCCTTGTGGTTTTGACAACAGGTTTATGGCTAACAAGGCATTTCCCTGTAAGCACTATGTGAAGAAAGCCATCCAGAGAGGCAAAGCACTTTTGTTGTGGGAACCTGGCTTACACATAAAGTCATGACACACGGTTGTGAAATCACAGCTATTCCTTTGGGGAGAGGATGGCAGTGCTGTGTGATTCAGTTTCCAGGCTGGGTCTCCCTTTGGAATAATGAGTTTTGGGGGTCCTGAGATTTTATTTTTCCTTTATGCTATTCTCTCATTAGTGTCTATTGTGAAATGGCAAGGGGTGTCTTCCATTGTATCTTTAAACTATTGTTTTAATAATCCTCTCGACAGGATAATTTTATTGCCAGCTACCTTACTGGATTCTATTATTTATAATTATGTGAAAAATTATGATGGTGAAATAGTTGTAAAATGATCTTTGTATTGAAGTGGAAGATTGGAAAATTCCACTAAAGTGGAATTCTTAGAAATTCCACTACCGGGCTTTTTTTTCCTTGTGATCCTTACCTGGGCCCCCTCCTCACCTGCGACCTTGCCCTCATAAATCACCTGTAGCAATTAGTGTACCAGGCTGTGAAAGTAGCTTAGGGCTCTGCCTCACTAAAGTTAACCCTGTTGTGACCATGCTCCTCCTCCTCTCCTACCCTGAGACCGTTCCCCTCATAAATCACCTGTAGCAATTAGTGTACCAGGTTGTAAAGCGGCTCAGGACCCTGCCTCACTAAAGTTAACCCTGTTGTAGCCATGCCCCTCCTCCTTAAGCAGAGTGTATAAAAGACTGCCATGCTCTTTGTCTGGTGCTCAGAATTTGGGGAGAGCAAATTCCCCTCTGAGCCTTGCCGGCCGACATATAAAACCTGTATTGCCGAAATCTCTGTGTGTGTCTCTTGGTCTATTCTCGGTCAGCTCTGCCGTAACAGTACAAACTTTTTTTAAAAAGCACATTACAAAGGCAATGTGGTCTGTGATCACAGTGATCTGGACAATGGCAAATTGTGTTCAGCCTTAAATTCTATTCTGAGCCAAGGCTTTCCTCTCGGAAAATGAGCATAACACTATCTGACCCAGACACTTGCCTCCTTCCTCAGTTTTGATCTCTCTGCAGGCATTGCCTGTGGGCTTTATTTTAGGCCAGGGCTTGCAATTTTGGGACAACCCTTCCCACTCCCACATATTAATATCTGCTAAAGAACAAAGTGAATGCTTATTCTCAGGGGTATGCAACAAAAATAGGCACCCAATAATAAATTATTTTCAAATATTCTTTCTCATTTAAAAATAAATTCAGATTTCATGTAAATACCAAAATAAATGTGTCTTGGTTCTTATGATCACATAAAATATCATGTTCAAGTGATTTACTTTTTAATCCGCCAAATCTGAAATACATTAATGTTAGGGTGGAAAGCTTAGTAGGCGCTTATGGCACAGGTGGAGAAAGATTTCTCATACAGAAATTAAGATATAAAAGTAAAATTTATTTTATCCTTTGAGGGGAGCAGTGTGAAGAGAGCACAGAGATGGTGTGGCATACCAAAGAGAAGGAGATGCCAGCTGGTAGGCCAAGTGGCTTGCTGCTTCTATGGGGACGAAGAGAAAAATAGTAATCGTTGTGAATTGCCATATCCGCTCCTTCTCTTCTTCTTAACTGCAAGCAGATAATGGAATCTGCTATGTGAAACCGCTGCATCTGTTCCCTTTGCTTTTGCGATAAAGTGACCTTGCCTTCAAGATATGATTTTGGGTTGCCATTGGATGCAATTTACATTTCCTTTTTGTCTGCTGGGATCCTTTGAGATGTTCAGAGCTATGCAGGGTGGAGAGGTTAGCTACTTGAAGAGGGAGCAGAGCTGATTTATTTCACTCACAAGACCCACCATCCTTTCAATTGATGTTGTAAGAAAGTGCAATGTTTCATTACCATTACTGCTAATGAGGGAAGTTAGGCTGCCATGATTAATGACTCTCATATATTCACAAATATACCTTGTCTCCCATACTATAACACACCTGACAGTCACACATACACACTACCCCAATCTTGCATCCCTGTAGTTTCCTATTTACCCAACCCCAAACACTCAATCTCACACAAAAATATACCAGGGCTTTTCCTTGGCCTAACCTCGCCCCAAACATATATTCCTGTAAAAGAGAATAAAAATCTCAGGACCACCCCACCAACTTCTTATGCAAAGGGAAGATAAAGGCCTCAAAGCACCAGTGAAGAACTGGTCCCACCCATTACAAAAATTCCTTGCTGATCTCCCACAAGCAAGAACATGCAAATTGCAATTTTAGATTTGCAGGCTAAATCTAGCTCCTAAAACTAAAGTCTGTTGGATTCCACACTAATAGTGAATTACAAGTTTATCTTCCCAGGTGCAGAACAAAGAGAAGACAGAATCAAACATTCTTCCACCATTCTTCCACACTGATGCTTCCTTCATTCCCTTTTTCTAACATTTGCCTTATTTTATGTAAAATGTGGATTTTCCTGGGTCTCACAAGAATGCAAACCATTTTATCTCACTACTCTCCCAACACTTCCCCACCCTTTTTTTTCCCTTTCTGTATGTCCTAATCCCCCTTAAATACTGAAACTTCCAAATTCCCTTTCGGAAAAACAGCCACAGATTTGTCTGTGGTTTGTGTTTGGGCAGGTCCTCAATTCTGCCTTAATAAACCTCCACTGATAGAGATCTTTTCCTCAGTCACTTATTTTTGGTTGACATTCCTAGAGGCCTGGCCTGGGACACAGCCTGTCCTGGGCTTCCAGATCCCGCCCATTCACTCACCCCGCTTCGCATCCTTGCTCCACACAAGCCACTAGCACACAGAGAAAGGCCCAAATAGTGCGCACTTTTGTTTGAACTTGAACAACTGGCAGCTGGACCAGGCTCACAGGATTTCTCCAGGGTGGCCAGGCAGGGTCACCGATGCAATCGCAGGCCAGCTATGAGAGGTGGGACAAACAACTCCCTCCCTGTCCTGCAGCGTTTACGGCTCTGCGCGACATTTCCCATGAGGCCCTGCCCTGCGAGCCGACCGCCTCCCCTCAGGTTCCGTAGCTTTTACGGCTCTGCGCGACATTTCCCAGGAGGCCCTGCCGCAGGAACAGCCGCGCAAGGCTTTAAGGGCTACTCAGAGAGCGGGCTGGGCCCGCATGGAGGCATTTTCTAGAGTCCTCGGGAAGGTTGGCTTGGAGATGCTTCTGTTGCAGCCTTGTGTAGGCTTGGTGCTGGCAGGGTTCCAAGGACCAACCTCCGTTTTTGAGCAGCTCGCCTGGCTCTGTATTACGTCCCCATAGGTTCTGCGTCACAGCTCTAGTTACCGCGGGGTCTCGGCTGTCTTGTGGAGTGAGCAGGCGAATCCCACTTCTCTGGGCAGAGAACTCTGAAGTGCAAGTGTCTCAGGTCCCCACGGCAGTTTGAGTCGTTCCTGACTACCCGGGGGAGGCCAAAAGCAGGGTTCCCAGATTCCTAGCACTGGTGAGGCAATGGGAATCACAGGACTGCTAGCGGGGCAGTGGCTGCGGCGCGATTGAGCTGCGGCTGTGTGTAGGGCAACTAACGGCTCTGCGAGGGCGCTGGTCGCTGTGCTGCACCAGCAGTGTGTGTATGGTTGGGGGGTGTGTATGGTTGGGGGGTGGGTAGGTGTGGTGTGGTGTGGTGTGGTCCTGCGCCTCCCGCGCTCTGCTGTCAGATTCCGGCTTCACCTGATCACGCGGCTTGGGCGAGAAGGTCCTAGGCTCCCTTACGTGTGTATCTGTGGTTGGGCGTCGCGGGTAGAGGCTGGAGCTAAGGCTATTTTCAAACTTACTCTGGACTCCAAGAAAAATCTTGACACCTCACAAGGCATTTCTGCTTTGCCAGTTCTGCTCGTCTCCGAGAGAGGCGCCTGGTAGAAGAAAGAATGGCTGTTGCATATCTAAAAACCACATATGAGGTAGCTTGGTGTTTCTATTTCATTTTCTTTTTGTAACATTCATTTTTACCCCCCTCAAGCCTTGATTTGCTTTCCTTCTGATTTTTTTTTTTTTTTTTTTGCCTGATTGAGCCCATCAGGTGTCGCGGTTTTTAGTATTACCAATTTAAGAAACTGCTGGGGGTTGTGTAGAGCCCAGTATATCTCCCCCTTCCCCTAACACTCCATAATTTGACCAATGTTTTGGTTTTATTCTGTTGTCTTTTTAGTTTATTTAATTCATTTTTTCTGGTTATAAAATTATCAGTTTAGAGAATTTGAAAAATGCACAAAGTAACAAAGGAGAACATTAAAATCCCAACCTCTGAACAACTATTGTTAATATTTTGTTGTTTTCAATTCATATGTAAGGTGTACATTTATACCATATATACGATTTTATATCCTACATTATTTAAACTTATATTGTGACTTTTCCTATATTTTAAAATTCTTACCGAAAATACCATTTTTATAGCCACAATATTTCTTTGAGTGAATTTGCAGTAATTTTTTTCCTTCAATTATAAGAATATGCGTAAAGTTTACTAAGTACTATAGAGAGCACACTCAAGTAAAAACCAACCATATCAAGACATAAAACATTGCAAACACCAACCCGGATCAAAATCATCTTTCCCACCCACCCCTAACCTTCATGATAATTAGTTTTTCCATTATAGTTTTACCTACATAAGCATGCATCAATAAATGATATAGTTTATTTTTACTTTTTATAAACTTTATATAGCTTTCTATTTTTTGTATCATGCTATTTATAATTGTTTCCATTCTCTTGGATGGTAATGGTATGTCATGTGGTTTCCTTTAAGTTTTTTACTAAACACTAATGTAAGTAGAAATAAGTGCAAAAATCATGAGCATATAGCTTGTGAATTTTCACAAACTGGATCCCTGATACCATCACCCAGATCAAGAAATTGAATATTAACCAATGTCCTTTGTCATCTCTACTTCCACATTCCCACCTCTCTCCCAGGAATAACCTGACTTATAATATCAGAGATTAGTTTTTGAACTTCCTGTAAATGCTTGAATGTATAAATGTATATATGTAGTGTGTGATCTTTTGTGTCCAATTCCTTTCTCGTAATATTCTGTTTCAGCATCATCAATGTTGCTGCATTTACTTGCAGCTCATACATCTTCGTTGCTGTGTGCGATGATCTTGTGCACCTTCTATTCCATTATTTGAAAATATCATTCTCTCTGTTCTGATGTTGGCAGGCATTTCCATCCTTTGGTTATTGTGAGGAGTGTTACTGTGAGCATTCTGTGTTTCATTTGGTGAATTTATATATGCATTCCTGTTTGGTAATAATAACTAGGTGTGGAATTGTTGGGTCATAGATTATGTATATGTTCAGTTTATACATCAGCTCAGTAGATAGTGACAAACTTTTCCAAGGTGATTGCACCAATTTATATTTTCATCATTTTGTATGAGAGTTCCAGTTGTTTCACATCCTTACCAACCTTTGGTATAATCAGGCTTTTTAATTTTAGTCATACTGGTGAATGTATAATGGTATCTAATCTTGGTTTTAATTGACATTCCCTGATGACTAATGAGATTGAGCACCTTTTCATGTGTTGTTTGGATAAAGGATGTCCTTTCTAAAGTGCCTACTCAAATCAATAGAATAAAATTGGGTTGTCTGGTGTTTTCTTACTGATTTTAGTAAGTCGTTATATATTCTTGATACTAGTCCTTCGTTATATGTGTTGCAATATCTTTTTTATAACTTTTTTTGATACTGTATGGTATCTTTGAATAAACAAGTTCTTAATATAGTCAAATTTATTAATATTTTCTTTTACAATTACTGTGTATTGTGCTCTGTTCCCTTATATCCTTGAAGATGTTATCCTGTATAGGATTATATGTTAAAACCTTTATTGTTTTAGATCTTCAGTTAGTCTTAATCCATCTGGAATTTATGTTTGTGTATCATGTGATTTACAGGATCAGTTTTAGGTGGGTTTCCTCCCCAGTATTTGTGTACTGCATGGTTCCACTAGAATTTATTGAAAAATCTTTTTTTCTTCCTAATTTGATGACAGTTCTTTCATAAATGATATGACCATATACACATGGGTTTTGTCCTGGGCTTTTTTGTTCCGTTGGTCTGTTTATCTGTCTCTGAGACAATACCATACTATATTAAATATCGCTTTCTGATAACTCCTTATATCTAACTGACAGGGTCTCCTACTTTATTTGTATACTTTATAAATGCCTTAGCTGTTGATCCTTTGATTTCTTTGCACTTTTTTCATTATGCATTTTAGAATTAGCTTGTTATTTTTCATTAAAAAATCCTGCTGGGATTTTGATTGAGATTGTATTCTATTTGTAGGTTAATTTGAAGAAAATTGACATTACTTTGTGGAATCTTTTGATCCCTGAACATGCTATATCCCTCCATTTACTTAGGTCTTCAGTTTTATTACACTTTTTAATGTAGAGGTCTTGCATGTCTCTTGTTAAATTTACTCTTAAAAATTTTATTTTTCTGATGCTGTCTTTAATGATATTTTTAAAATTTTCATTTTGTTGCTGGCATATAGAAATGAAATAGGTTTTATGTATTTATCTTGTATCCAATGAGTTTGATAAATATATTTGCTAATTACAAGTTTGTTTATAGCTTCTTTTGGACGTACAATAATGTCCATTGAAATAATCCCAATGCCTATGAATAGTAAAATGGAGTTTTAAAATTGTGATTTTTTATAGGGAGAATACATTTGTATGACAATGTACAGCAGTGATACAATATGAAAAACTAATTTATAGACCTTATTCCAATTTTGACAGGTTTCCTCCTAATTTACTTTTTCTGGTCCACAAGCTAATCCACAATCACACATTGGATTTAGTTGTCCTATCTCCTTAGTCTCCTTGAATCTGTGAGAACTCCTCAGTCTTTTAGTAACCTCGGCACTTTTGAAAAGAACTGGTCACTTATCATAGAATGGCCCATATCTTATCATGATTAAATTGAAGTTATGCATTTTGACAAATATACCACAGAAGTGATCTTGTGCCCCTTGAGAAGCATGTTACTCGGGGATATGTAATGTTGATATGATGGTATGTCATTATCTCTGGTGTTGTTAACGTGTATCAGTTTGTGAAAGTAGTGTCTAGTTCCTCTACTGTAAAGTTACTGTTTATTACCTTTGTAGTTAATAAATACCCTGTGGAGAGATACTTTGAGACTGTCTAAATATCCTGTTCCTTATTATACATTGGCTCACTAATTTTAGCATCCATCTTCTTCTTGCCTGCAACAGTTTTTATTGTGGTATTTGTGTAATCACATCTATTTCACTATTTCTTCTGCTTAATTGGAATTCAACTATAAGAAGAAAGCGCTGTTCCTTTTTTCTGTTTGTTTATATCAGTACAGACTCAGATTTATTTTTTCCGTTATTCTTATTTGTTTTGTTGCTCAAATTGACCAGGCTTTGTTGATTGGGAGCTCCTTCAAATTAGTTCCTGCATGCTCTTGATGTCCCCGTTATTTTTTGACCACTTCTTTACTTTCTGGCACCCACAATATGTTCCAGACTTATTGTGCATTTTCCCAGTCCTGTAGTCAACATGTTCCCAAGTTCTGTTTCTTTATGTTAGAGAATAATTTTTAGAAACCGAGATATGGATGATAGGTGTGCTTATTGTTTCTGAGGTCATTGCCTCTATGCCCTGTTTGGAGACAGAGGCATATGTATACTAACACATTCACATGTATCTATGTTTATATATATATCTGTCCCTATCTATATATATTACTAATAAAAGCCATGAGGTAATACTGATCTCTCTAATTCTAATCTAACACCATAAGGTTCATTCTAGCTGTCCCTGTTTCCTTATTTGTAATCAGATAGTAAAACATAAAGCTGGAATAAGCTAACTTGATTAACCGTCTTCCTGCAGTCTCCAATTATTTGGAAGTTAACAGTTTTTATTTTATAACAAAATTAAAAAGGGACTGTTTCAGTTTTGTCTAAGGTTCTAGAGATGGAGACCAATAGGTGTTAAGGTTTTAACATACATTCATACGATAGAATATTATACAGCCAGTAAAAATGGTGCTTACTAAATAATTTTTCATAACAAGGAACACTTTATCATAGTATGACATAGAATGTATTAGTTAAAATTTTCTAAGTTGTATGCACATTCTATTTTCTAAGCTAGAGCTTATTTAAAATAATAGCATATTTGTGCCACATGACACAGTCTCTATGCAAAGAGTGGCCACATCAACTCTTTTAGTTGATTCCCCTGATATTTAAGTCCATGTTCCTAATAAATATTCTTAGCCTGGTATTTCTTAATCAGTTTTAGACACTATCTGCTAACTTCCCATATGAGTTTTATTTTTTATTTTTCAATCATTTTCTGAGACAGGGTCTTGCTGTGTTGCTTGGGCTAGGGTGCAGTGGCACCGTGATAGCTCAGTGCATCCTCAAACTCCTGGACTCAGGTGATCCTCCTGCTTTAGCTTCCCAAGTAGCTGGGACTACAGGCATGTGCCACCACGCTTGGTGCATATGAGTTTTAGACTTTCTATAATACACCTGTACTTCCCTTTCACCTAGTAGGGAATATATAAATATATTTTGTTAAATCAGTAGTGTACACATAGTTATGATTACACATTGCTAAGATATGTAGTACATGAAGCTCATAGATTCTTTGAAGTATAACTTTTTTTCTTCTTGGAGCTATTTGCTATTTTTTTAAAAGAAATCCATCATGATCTATCACTTAATTTTTTCAGTAATCAAACAATACTGTCACGTACTTATCAATAATATTTTTCATATGGCCACATGCATTAGTTCTTCTGTTTTTCTTCTGAGATTTTCTTTATAGAGCCCTTAATGGACAGATTGACTGACAGTTGGCTGCTATAAGATTTGTATCTGAGATGTCACTGTCACATATTATCCTAGGACTTTGCTTCAACAACCTCTGTGATACTTCCTCTTTGAGGGGGGAAAAGGGGGGTATCCTGTGTATTCTCATTCTCGATTTATCTCTGTGTTATGATAGAGCTTGTTCTTCACTAGCTTTCTAAGAACGGTGCATATGTATTTGATAATGATGCTTTATTTATTTAGTCCTTACATAGGAGAAATGTCTTTATTCAACACTTGCACAAAGTTGGTAGTTCGATAGAATTTGGATCAGTATTGATTTTCCTGAGTATGTTGGAAGAATTGCTCCTCTGTTTCCCTCATTCTAGGGATGCTATTGGGGAGCCCCTTGCCATACTACCTCTGCATCTGTTATTGGAACCACATTTTCTCACTGGAGGTTTTAGGATTTTGTGTTTATAGCAAGTATTATAAAAAATTTTAATGTAATTGTATAAAGAATCCCAGAATTTCTTCTTTCTAAGGTATAGAGAGATGAGAGAAAAGAGGAAATATTCATTAGGATTTACTCTGCAAGAAATTGTCTTGGGTTGCTTGCATATATCTTTTCATTGTCAGATTCCACATAATTTGATTTGGTACATACCCAGACCTGTCTGGATCATGGAGATGCCCATTTTATACAGAAAACTTTGCATGGAGAAAATGGAATGTTTAAGGACCCGAACACTTACTGTTTCAGTCATTGATTTCCTTAGAATTCTCCATTTCCAGATGTTGACACACAATAGCTCCCCTTTTGTTCATTCAATACCTCTTCCTTCTCTCTGCTCACCTCATTTCCTTCTGTCTCTCTCCATGTTTGCTGTTGCAGGGGGTGGTGGTGTTCAGTGATGTGACTGTAGATTTCTCCCAAGAGGAGTGGGACTGCCTGGACTCTATGCAGAAAGTTTTATATAGAGACGTGATGTTGGAGAACTACAGAAACCTGGTCTCAGTGGGTAAGGACCCCTGTCCCCCAAATTTCAAAATCTGCCCCTAGGAATGTCTGTTTCCGACACCATGAATTATTAGTTGCCTTTGAAATAACCAGCCGAATTTCTTCTTTTTGTTCACAGAGTCTGGACTTTTATGGAGCTGAAAATATGCGGCTTCATTAGACTATAAGCTAATGGTTGAAGCTTAACTTTTTTTCATAAGATGTACTTTTCTGTGATCCTTCCTATAATTTTATTAAAAATAAATTTTATTATGTATATTTTAGGTTTACATGATGTAATGAGATACATATAGACAGTAGAATTGTTACTATAGTGAAGCAAAGTATCGTTATCTGTCATCTCACACAATTTTTTGGTGACAGACAGCTAAAATCTACTTATTTAACAAAGATCTCTAATACAGTGCAATTTTATTAACTTTAATCCTCATGTTATACATTAGATCTCTTGACATGTTTATCCTACATTTCTGCTATTTGTTTCCTTTGACCTACATCTCCCCATTTCCTACCACCCGCCTTAAACCCTGGTACCCACTGTTTTATTCTCTATCTCTACATATTTGACCTTTTTAAATTCTACACATAATTTATATCCTACATTTTTTTTTCTGTATCTAGCTTATTTCACTTAGCATAATGTTCTGCACATCCATGATGCTGTGGCAAATGACAAGATCTCCTTTTTAAGGTTGAATAATATTCCATTGTGTGGATAAAGCACATGTTCTTTGACCATTTGTCCATCAGTGGGAGTTTAGGTTATTACCATATCTTAGCTAATGTGAGTACTGCTGCAAAAGACGTGGAAGAGTACATATCTTTACAAGGTGGTGATTTCATTTCCTTTGGGTATATGCCCAGCAGAGGAATTGCTAGGTCATATGGTATTAATAATTCTATTTTTAAGTTTTTTAGGAACCTCCATACTGTTTTCCATAATGTCTGTAACAATCCACATTCCCACCAACAGTACTATATATCCTCATCTGTAAAACGGGGGTTTGGTGAGGATTAATTGAGATAACAAATGTTGATAAGTGTATGCGGGCATTATCTCTTGTCTTTTTGATAATAGCCATCATTACAGGTGGGAGGTGATATTTCATAGTGGTTTCAATTTTTATTTCCCTTATGAATAGTGATATTGAGCACCTTTTCATATACCTGTTGGCTATTTTTATGTCTTCTTTGGAGAAATGTCTGTTCAGGTCCTTTGTCCATTCTTCAATTGGGCTATTTGTTTTTCTGCTGTTGAATTGTAAGTGTTCTTTATAAATTTTGGATATTAACCCCTTATCAGATAGGTGGTTTGCAAGTACTTTTTTCCCAGTCTGTAGGTTATTTTTTCATACTGTCGATTGTTTCCTTTGCTGTGTAGAAGCTTTTTAGTTTTATGTAGTCCCATTTATTTATTTTTGTTTTATAGTCTGAGCTTTTGCCTATTTATTTCTTGACCAAAGGACTAGATTTGAATTCTTGGACTTCCCAGCATAACTATTTTTTCTTGTGAGCAGGACTTTCCATTTCTAAGCCAGCTGTGATCTCCTTACTGGAGCAAGGACTGGAGCCCTGGATACATGACAGAGTGCCAGCTAGAGGCCAGTGCTCAGGTAAGTGAGGGGAAATAAGGTATTGGAGGAGAGTATTTCAGGTGGTAATCCAGCTGTCAGTGAGGAGGTGACACCTTTGAGTCTGGAAACGGCCTTTGGTCTATGGAGTCAGAACTGCTCTGAGTGACTTTCCATTCACCTCTCCTTTTTTTTCTTTTTTTTTTAAAGACAGGGTCTTGCTCTGTAATCCAGGCTGAGGTGCAATGACACAATCACAGCTTACTGCAACCTCAAACTCCTGGGCTCAAGTGATCCTCCTACCTCAGCCTCCCAAGTAGCTGGAACTATAGGTGTGTGCTACCGTGACTGGCTAATTTTATAATTTTTTGTAAAGAATGGGTCTTGCTATGTTGCCCAGGCCAGTCTCAAACTCCTGGCCTCAAGCAATTTTCCTGCCTCAGCCTCCCGAAATACTGGGATTATAGGCAAGAGCTGCTGCGCCTTGCCTATAAGAGGCCACTTCACCTCTCCTTTACTCTCACCCATCCCATTTTTACTTTCGTTTTTTAACCGTTCAACCTTCTTCCTCACCCATGAAAATCATTTTATCTATATTTTATATTTAAATCCTTCTTTGCTTATTATTTTGTATTTAGAATTGTATAAGTGATCTTAATTTCTAGGAAAAAGTATGTGTGTGTGCATATTTTTATATATGAGTCTTCACTTAATCTACCAACATTTTGTTCCTTTTTTTTCACCAATTTTTCTTGTTCACCCATGCATTTGTTGTTTTAACCAACATGTATTGAATTTATAAATTATACAAGGTGATCTCTTGGGTGCAAGAGATTACAAGATGTGTAAAATGTTAAGGATTTCTTAGTCTAATGGGGGCTGATAACATGCCTATAAATAACTTGCACAGGTAGAATTTACCTCAAAAGGAAGGGAGGACTGGAAATGAAGGAGTGCAGTTGGTCCACATAGAAATTATACTTGGAGTGAGTAGAGTTGCCTATGGTGAGAGTGTTGGAAATACAGAATCTATACTTGCAGTAAGAAGAAGAATGAAGGGGAGACGTAGGAGAGAACATTAATTCAGCATATATTTATTGGGCAACTATGTGTCAGATTACAGCAGGGAACAAAATATTTACAGTTCCTATTCTCTTGAAGCACACATTTTAATAGGGGGAAAATTAATAAGCAATTGAATATATAACAGATTGTCTTAAGTGTGGTGAAATTTTTTTAAACAAGGGAAGGGTATGATGTAATAAAGGATTTATCTGTACCCATAGAGAAGTCTGGCTTTTGCTCTTGGCTTCTGGGAGGTAATTTCTAAGCCCTTGGAGTGTCATGCCCAAGATGTCTTCATTTAGGTTGGGGGATGACCATGTCAGAAAGTCTTAACAGTATGATTTATTGTGTATCAATATTGTGTATCAATTTATGATGTATCATTAACTTGACGTCCAGAGAGGCTAGAGATAGGTTAGTCACACAGGCAGTTGACTATGGAGCCCCAGTAAAGATTCTGGATACCAAGGCTCAGGTGACCTTCCCTAATTGGAAATACTATGTGCATATTGTTGCACATCATTGCCAGGAGGAGTGAATGCTAACCGTGATTCCACAAGGAGAGGAAACCTGGAATTTCTGCATTTGAAACCCTCCTGGATTCTGCCCTATGCTTTTCTTCCCTTGTCTGAATTTAATCTGTATATTTCCCCTGTATAAATCATAACCATGAGTATAACAGCTTTTAGTGAGTTTTGTGAGTCCTTCTAGTAAGTTATTGAACCTGAGAAGGTCTGAGAATTCCCCCTCACCAGACTTGGAAATAGTGTCAGAAATGAGGGTCTTTGTACTGTGTTTTCTCTAACACTGCAGTTGGTATCAGAAGTGGAATTTTCTAGAATGATCCTGACACATTGAAACATGTGGTTTGGGGAGAGAAAGGATGAGGAGTGAGTGATAACTTTCAATTCCTGGGTGGCCATAGGGTCACCCACAGGGTGGAACTGCAGCTATGTTGTAGTCAGTTACAGGAGGTAAATGTTACCAGTGGCATTTAGAAATGGATCCAACTTCACTCACTGGTTGCACAAGGAAATGCAGATTAACAAGAAACATGCCAGCTATACAATCCCTTGGTTATTGTGGCCTATAATATTAATAGATAAAACAAAAGTAAAAGAGAATATTGGGATGGATCCTGACAGTGAGCCAAGCTTAGATTGTGGCTGGTACATGCTCTGGCTCTAGTCTCAGTGCTAATGGTCAAGTTAGAATAAAAGTAAGAAAAGTGTTGGGCCAGCCTTGAATACAGCTGTTAGCCTCAGGCCTGCTTTCAAAGGGAAGGTTATGCTGAAGGACAGATACTTCAGAAAGTTAGATTGATTTGTAAGAGAATGGGGAAAGACAAAGGGACTCATCTCAGAAGGTGGAAATCTTTTTTTTTTTTTAATTTGAGAATATTACGGGGGTACAAATGTTTTGGTTACATGAATTGCTTTTGTACAGTTTTAGTCAAAGTTCTAAGTGTGTCCATCATCCACATAGTGTGCATTGTACCCATTAGGTGTGAGAAGGTGGAAGTCTTTAAAGAGTTTTTGAAAAATGAGAAGGATAAAAGGAACATTGATGGAGCAAAAAAAGGTCTTAATGCAGCACTTTTAGAGATTGGATGGACATATAAGATCCCTGCTAGCCCCTAAACTTTGAAAGGTCCTGTATAAACCTACTCTATTTACTCGAGTTTGGAGGAGTTTAGAAAACCAGAAGGCAGAAGGACAATGAGAATGTGACCTGGAGAATCACCAAGGATGATGGTCTTGTAATCTAATCAGTGTAAGGATTGATGAAGGTTCCACGGTCCTTTGGCCCCATCCCTGGCTGGGGATTCAAGGCCATATGCACACAAGTGGGTAAAATGGTCAAAGAGTGAAGAAGAGACTTTTCCGGGACTCCTTGACATGAGAGCCCAATGTACTGTGATTCTAAAACCTGTTGGTGAAGTCCTATTGGTGGGGGCTGGGGCTACATTTAGATTGGGAGGTTATGGGAATATAGTGTTTGATGGAATTAAGAGGAAGGTTTGATAAACCTTGTAATATTTGAACAGATATTATGTGAAATAATTGTGTCTCCTTTGTCTGAATATATTATGAGTATAGATAAATCTGGCTGGGGACCATTTTCCCTACCTAGTATTGTAAGACAAAAGGCATTATAAACCCACCCTTTAGCAATATTGATTGGGCATGCTAAAAGGGAACCAGTAAGATTGTCTGAGTCCACACAGATTGTTAATTTGAAAGATTGTAGAATATGTGATAGACAAAAAAGAGATTACCACTTTAAATAAAGTCCTGTTAGAGGGTGGAGTACTGGTATAGGCAGATTCTCTGTACAGTAACCCAATGTGGGTGCAGGTTGAGGCTTATGGCAAAAGCCAGTGGGCACCACCAAATAATAACTACTGGGATTTTGGACTAGACAATTTCTATTTGAGAGACAGTTACTAGCTTGAAACTGCCACTATGACTGAAAGTCTAAATAATCTTGAAACCTAAAATACCCCTAATGCCTTGGGTGGTGGAGGGCAGTGTCCAGAAGAGTTCCATATCATAATGGAAATGGTTTGTGCAGGAACATGCTACTGGGGAATGCAAAGAGGTACTCATAGTCACAGAAGATAGCTCCTTTTTTGCCTAGCAACAAATTTGCAATCACCCGAGGAGCTTCCAGATCCTATTGCCACTTGTAGTGCATTATGAACAGTTCTATATAAACTAACAAAGTTGCTTGATTTATGGATGACAGTTCCAAGATGAATGGACAGCACTTGTTTGGAAAGCTACCACACTAGGAATTACTGATGGAAAAACTCGGGTTAGAGGTAAAAACAAATCAGCTCAGTGAGCTGAATTTTATGCTGTCCTCTCCTCCTCTGGGTTTTTATCAATTCATGGCTGGTGGCTAATGGCCTGACCATATGGTCAGACAATATGCAGTGGAAAACTGGACTATCAAAGGGATGACTATATGGAAATCACTATGGTAATTTAAGGCACACATTAAAGTAGGACTTGTTGAAATCTATCAGAAGAATCCTTTCAGGGTCGCAAGGTGATTAGAACTGTCAGATAGATATCCTGGTGAGTTCACTTGAGGTCACCACACAGGTCCATGAGATGGACATGGAAGAGCTATGGCAATGCAGAGATGGGCTGAATCTCAATATATCGCTCTCTCTGCTTTTCTGTGGCACAAAATGCCAAAAACTATTGCCATTAAGAGAGACACTGTAGATGGCTATAAGGCAGATTTTCCAGGAGAAAGGCTCCACACAGTGTTTACTACATTGGACTGACACTGATAGCTCTGGGTATCTATTTGACTGTACAGTTAGTTCTTCCCCACATCACCTCAACTATCTGTGTTCTCATTTGGTGCAGTGATTCTGGGACCAGGGCTGCAACTGTGGGTGCTGGAAGTAGGGATGATCCCTAAGCAAGAAACCATAACTGTACCATTAAACCTTTGTGTCAGAATTCCGAAGAGTCTGACTAGGTGAATTGTACCTTTATCCCGTCTAGCAAAATTAGGGTTAGCTGTGTGGTGTACAACTCCTGGCACACTGATTACAGTGTAACAATAAATCTTGGTGATCAAATACTTGGAAACATCCCTGGTTATCATGTGCAAAATATAGCACTGGCATGCCTAGTGTACCACAGTGTGCTGTGCACAAATACACATCATTCTTGTTTTTGTGGATGGGAAACAAACAGAATAGAAAAATAAAATGTGCTGCTGCTGTGATTAAAACCACAAGCATTACATCATGGGTCTGAATTTCCCTGGGGAAAGCCCCATCCTAAGACAAGGAAAGCTATGGGAAGCCTTCTGCCACACTCAATTACATGTAGGTGTGACTACCATTCATCTAACCCTCGAATGGAGGACCTAACATTTTGGGGCGCAAATCGTATATCCTAACCACACTCAGGCCATTACACAATGGCAGCAACATGTGTGGTGATTTAAACATTAGTCTACAAGACATAAAAGTGTTTTGCAGGAGGTAGGTGCCAGTCTAGGCATCGTGTGACAAGCCGAATTCACATTTATTGAGGAGCAGCATTTAGAGGAAAATAACTTACTAACTAGAAGAAGCAGATTAGAAGGGATTCGCTTCCAGGAGGAAGGCGAAGGATGAGATTCAGCCTTGAAGGAAGATGAGGCTTTTTAGGGTCATTGTTATAGGTTGAATTGTGCCCCCCAAGAACATATTTTGAAGTCCTACCCCCCAGTATCTGTGAGTGTGAACTTTTTTGGAAGTAGGGTCTTGGCAGATGTAGTCAAAATGAGGTCATTAGGGTGAGCCCTAATCCAATGTTACTGGTGTCCTTAAGAAAAGAGACACAGAGACATGGAAGGAGAACATCATGTGACATTGGAGGCAGAGGTTGGAGTGATGCACCTACAAACCAAGGAACACCAAATTGCCAGCAAACACCAAAGTTAGGAAGGATCGTCCCTCAGAGCCTTCAGAGAGAACATGACCCTGCCAACACCTTCATTTCAGACTTCTAGCTTCCAGAATTGTGAAACAATAGACTTCTGTTGTTTTGAGCTATCCACTTTGTGACATTTTGTTATGGCAGCTCTGGGAATAAATATAGTCAGAAAGATGCAACAAATAATGCTAGGACTCAGTATTGGGAAACCACTCATATGCTGACCTAACAGAGACAGGTGGAGGCTGAAGTAGCCATAGGCCAATGGTCTTCTATACTAATTTCTGAGATTGAAGAGATATATACCTGTGGCAAACCTGTGAACTTCAAAATATTGAAGTTCTTTGGGGCACTTGTATAATGATGCACCCTGACTGCCCTTGCCCCAAGAATAGGTCAGAATAATACATATTTTGTAGTATGATTAGCAGGAAAAGGAACTAGTCTGAATTCTACCCGTACTACTGTAGGAGAGATGTGAACAGCCCTGCTGTATAATAGCACACAATAGAAGCCAGTCTCAGTACAAGCCTGTGAACTAAGAGTGGCTGACTTTGTTCCCAACTGACGTGGAACCCAGAAGTAACCAAGTCATGATCAATTGTGATGATATCTGTCCATAATATTTGGTATATGGGCATGGGCTAATTATGTTGGGAAGGTATAACAAATACTTTAATTTTTACTGATTTGCTCTGCAATAAAACCGAATGGTACCATGACTATATTGCAATATGGTGTAATACTGACATTACTGATAAGATTCAACTACCTTCTGTAAATGTCATATGATAATAATGATAGTGATGATTAAATAAATGTATTCAGTGATTGAGTTAAAGCTTCCTCGGGCTGTAATACCAATTGAAAATGATTGGCCTGAGAAAGTTTAGCTAACCATCAGCTAAGTTCTATGCTAGTCTGTACAAGATTATCATAAGGCACAAATAGCAGTGGATCAAGGGAGGAAGCAAGTACTCAAATTACTAAAGAAATACGAAAATGTGGCTGGGTGCAGTGGCTCATACCTGCAATCCTAGCACTCTGGGAGGCTGAGGCAGGAGGATTGCTTGAGCTCAGGAGTTCAAGACCAGCCTGAGCAAAAGTGAGAGCCCATCTCTACTAAAAATAGAAAAAATTAGCTGGATAACTAAAAATATATAGAAAAAATTAGCCGGGCATGGTGGCGCATGCCTGTAGTCCCAGCTACTTGGGAGGCTGAGGCAGGAGGATTGCTTTAGCCCAGGAGTTTGAGGTTGTTGTGAGCCAGGCTGACACCACAGTACTCTAGCCTGGGTGACAGAGCAAGACTCTGTCTCAAAAAAAAAAAAAAAAAAAGACGAAAAATGTGTTAATGGCTTTATGTGGTGAATTTGTTTCTTTAAATCTACCACTACCCTACACTAACTTCTCCAAATGTTAGTCATAGTCATACTGATGCTATTGCTGTACATATTACATATTATCTAAAAATGTTACAGTAAATGTAGATGCCCAGACAAATATCATTTTGCTATACGAGAGTCTAGGTCAAGGGCTAGGGGCTGGCTTGTGCAGTGAAGGATTGACCTTGCCTAAAGGAATGTTTAGCTTTTGCCCAGCTCTGGGAGGTAGCCCGTAATGTCTTAGAATATCCTGCCTGATAGAATACTTTGTTTACTTTGGGGATTTGGGGCACACCAGTTAGTCTGTGTTAACAGTGTGAGTTTTGGTGAGGTCCTCGAGCCGTGTGGTATCAGCTTAATGTCTAGAGGTGCTATAGATAGGACAACCATGTGGCTGTGCCTATATGACTGGCTTCCCACAAAAGCCCTGGACACCAGGGTTTGGGTGTGCTTCCTGGTTAGCAATATTCCATGCATATGGCCATACATTGCTAGGAGAAGAAAGCACCGTCCTCACTATTCCACAGGAAGGGGACAACTGGAAGCTCATGTTTGGAACTCTGCTGGACCCTGCCCTATGTGATTATTTTCTTTGCTGACTATAGTCTATATCCTTTCTCTTTAATAAACTGAAACTATAAGTATAGTAGCTGTTTTGAGTTCTGTGAGTCATTCTAGTGAATCATTGAACCTGAAGTCTGGGAACCTCCAGAACTACAACTCTAATTACTTTTGGGCAAAAAGGTGAAAAAATTAATTAATTCATTCAATGAATGATTCTGTGAGTAAGAAATAACATGTAAAATGTCTGGCATATAAGTAAATGTTTATTCTATGGTTACTGTTATAATGGAAGAATTTTTTATCTCAAAAAGGTGTAATAAGCAACAGGCATGGGTTGATGACACTAAAATGGACTCCCAAGAGAACCAGAGGAAAACTACCCTAAAAAAGAAATCCAGAAATCTACATAGTGATCCCCATGAAACTGTTGCTGAGTACCAAACCACACATGCACAGAATGAAGCTACATCAGGGCCAGGCAGAGAATGAGAGTGAAGCTGTAATCTGAACAATTTCCAGAAATCACACAGGAATAAGGGGTATTTGAATTTTGAATAGCCAGCAGAGAGAATTCACTGACTACCTCAGGCTCAATAAAGACCCGAGAATGGTCAGTCTCTACTAGTAAAAGTCTTGAAAGGATCAAATATTCTCAAATGACTTTACTGTCTACCAGAACAAAGTCCAACAATCTTTATAGGACATTAACAAAACTCAGCATTAACATAGCATTCATTATTTCTAGCATCCAACTACAAAGTACCAGATGTGGAGGAGGCAGGAACTATGACCATAGTCAGGTGAAGTGAATAGTCAATAGAAATGACAGAAATGATGAAATTAGCAGACAAGAATGTTAAAGCAGCTATTTTAAATATTTTTAATAAGCTTACGAATTAGAAGAAACTATGAATATAATGGAGAGAGAAATTAAAGTTATAGTAAAAGAACCAAATAGTATTTCAAGAGCATGCAAATAATGATTTTAACAGCAGATTATGAAGTTCAGAAGAAATGGATTTTGAAAACAAAGACACAAAAATTATCCAAAATAGAGCACAGAGTGACAAAAAAAAAAAAAAAAAATCCCAGTAATCTGTGGGACAATATCAAGTGGTCTAAAATGAATTTTTAATTGGAATTCTGGACGAGGAGGGTCAGAAAAGATTTTAAAGAAGAATGGCTGATTGTTTTCCAAATTAGATGAAAACTATGAGCTCTCAGATATGACTACTTTAAGAAACCCAAAGCAATATAATGAAAATCTAGCTAGGTCTATCAAAATCAATTTTTGAATAGCAACGATAGCTTTATAAAGTAGCCAGAGAAAGAAGACACTTTAAAGACACAGCAACAAAGAACTCATCAGAAACTATTAAAGTGTGAAGATAACTGAAAGCTGTCTTTAAAGTACTGAAAGAAACTGTCAGCCTAGAATTTTATATTCAGCAAAAATAGACTTAAAAATGAATGTACACATGCTCTGAGAGGTTCTACTTCCACCAAAATGGAGTAACAGGAACTTGTTTTACTCTTCTGCCCCCAAAATAAAAAATACATGAACAATGGGTTGTCAGTAACATATCTGGACATCAGGCAATAAGGAACAGTGATTCTTGAGGGATAGGAAACAAATGAGGCTCTATGATTATCCCTTAGTGCCTTGAGAGAGATTCTAACACAGAGAAGTGAGGCAAAACCCAGCAGATTTCCCGAATGGAGGAGATGGAGCTGAGAGTTGAGGGTGATTACAGCAGCAAATGTTTGGAGGAATACTAAAGAAGAGGAAGCTGCGGAGGAAAGGAAGCTTAAAGATCTGTAGAGGATCTCCGTTGATAGTTCATCAGAGTACTTGTCAGCATGAGAGAAACTGCCTGAGGCTGCCAAAAGAATCATTCAAAAGAATTAGGAGGAACTGTGCCCAGCACCTATGCAACCAGGAAGATACTTGCTCCCACCCGTCAGACTGGAAAATGTCATAGTTTATCGGGTATTGGTTAGATTACTCAGCAATGTCTTGGCCTTAGTAGTGGGGACAGCAGACTTCTCTGGGTTGTCCTAACAATTCATAAAAGGAAGACCTGAAAGGATCAAGCTACTTTCGAGGAATTTAACTGGATCTCAGAACAAAGCTCAAGAAGTTTTAGAAGATTACAAAATCTAGCACTTAACAAGGCAAAATTCAATCAAAGATAACTGCATGCAAAGAGACAGGGAAAGGACCCATAATGAGAATTTTCAATTAATTAAACCAAGAAATGGCAAATATTAGAATTAGCAGAAGACATTCAAGCAGTTATTATAACTGTATTCCAGATGTTCAAAAGTTAAGTAGAGACAGACATGGAGTATATTTTAAAACACCCATATTCAGTGCTGGATGTGGTGGCAGTTGCCTGCAGTCCCAGCTACTTGGGAGGCTGAGGCAGGACGATTGCTTGAGCCCAGGAGTTCGAGGGTGTAGTGTGCTATGGTTGCATCTGTGAGTAGCCACTGCAGTCCAGCCTGGGCAACATAACAAGACCCCATCTCTAAAGGCAAAAAACCCCAAAACTGCGTGTAGTTTCTAGAGTTGAGAACTATTAACCGTGTATTAGACATTACATTGAAGAAAAAAAAAGGATTAGTGAGCTTGAAAGCATTGCAATAGAAACATATAAATATAAGAGAAAAACATTTTTAAAGAAAAAAAGATTAGTGAGCTTTGGGATAACTTTAAGTCACTTAGTATATGTATATTTGGAGTCCTCCCAAAAGAAGACTGAGAGCAGAAACAACATTTGAAGAAATAATTGCTGAAAACTTGACAAACAACAGATCCAGTAACCATAATGAACCCCAAGTACAAGAAAACTATACAGTCATACACCACATAAAGACGTTTTAGTCAATGATGGATTGCATGTATGGTGGTGGTTCCATAAGATTATAATACCATATTTTAATGTGCATTTTCTTTGTTTAGATACTCAAATACCATTTTGTTATAGTTTCCTACAGTATTCAGAACAGTAACATGCTGTGCAGCTTTGTAGCTTAGGAGCAATAGGCTACTATATAGCCTAGGTGCGTAGTAGGATATACCAGCTAGGTTTGTGTAAGTATACTCCATGAAGTTTGCACAGTGACAAAATTCTTTTGTCAGAACAATGAATTCCTGTCACAAAGCAACATGTGACTGTATGTTTTTTTAAAAACTCAGCAAGACCCATCATAAATTGCTAAAAAGGAATTATGGGCAATTTAGGATTGAAGATTTTAATAATAGAAGGATTCAGTCATGGGGCAATTACAATTAGGCAAGCAAATAAATGCCTCTTAAATGGTATACACTGTACCACAGGATCTGGGAATTTTCTCATCCAAAATTCAACTGGTTTCTGCTAGGTGGCATTCACTGGGTTTTATAGTATGGCCCGGTCTACAGTCCACACAGAGTTATTGGACTGAATTTGTCAGTACAAGCATTCTAGCTTCTAACAAGTCATTAAAATGGTAATCTCTTTTTGTCCACCAGGTATTCTATTTTGTTTCAAATTAACAACCTGTGTGAGCTTGGGCAATTCTATTGGTTACCAATTAGCATGTTCAGTCAGTATTTGGTATACATCTTCTGTTTTACAGTACTTGGTAAAAGAAGTATTCCCAGTCAGGCATAATGTGCATTCTTGTAATATATTCAGGTAGAGGAGATATAATCACTTGACATAAAATCTGTTCATTCATTCCAAATCTTGTCCAACCTTTCACCTTAATCCCATCAACTGTTCATATTCTCCCAGTCTAACTGGAGCCCCCAGTAGAACTTTACTGAAGGGTTTTTAAATCATGGTGCATTGGGCTTCCATGTCAGAGCCCCAGAAAACTTTATTCCTCACCCCCTCAGCATTTTACACATGTGCTTTGCTGCACATAGGGAATTTGGGTTCCTAGCTAGGGGTTTTGCGAAGGAGTGCTGGTCTGTTTGTCAGTCTTTTCCCTGATTAGTTTGTTCACCCCAGGTGATTTGAAGTCAAGTTCCTCCTTGTTGTCATTGCAGCTTTTTGAAAAAAAAAATTTAGTTGACAGATAAAAATTGTACATATTCAAGGTGTACAACATGATGATTTGATATATGTATATGTTGTGTAATGATTTTGCCTTACAGCTTTTTAGATTCTTCCAAACTAGGGTAAATGGAGCAATTTGTTTTCAGCAATCTTCAATATCAAAGGACTGCATAGGCTCCTGTTGGTCCACCTCACCTCCAACTGTGCTGTTTTGAGACCTTTGTTTGGCTCCCATCAATGTCCACTTTATTCGTCCTATTTCTTAAAAACCGTTTAAAGTACCAAGAGTTGGGCAAGGGCAAAGCCTTTCTTTGGGCAAGATTAATCATTTACTGAGCTGAGGATTAGGGTGATACTGATTTACTCCCAAATTTTAAACTAGTGTTTCAATACTGGGTTACAGAAAAACCCAATTCTTCTAATATTCCTGCAGTATCACATGACCACCCATTTTATACTTTTCCCATTTATCTGAACTTATAGCTGATTTCTCCCACAGTCTGTCACCATTGTAGCCTTTGCTGAGCAATGTCCCCTTTGCTAAGATTGTGTTTTATGGAATTCTAAAAACAGATAAACAAACAAAAAAACAGTATTTTCACTGAACTTCACACATTTTGAAGTCTAGCTACAGCAGAGTTTTTCCTAAGTCCATTCACGCCTGACTCATTTGATGTCTTTTTCTTAGGTTATGATTAGTCTGGATTTCTACCTTCTATTAACCTACTGTCAGATCATTGCTGATATATTATTTGTTAACAAGCTCTCTGTCCTTTCACCTCAGAAACATCCTCTGGTTATACTTATTTAATTATCACATTATGATACAGAGATGATATTTCTCCCCTTTTCAGAATATATAGTATGATATTGTATGTATAGAAATATATACAGGCATACCTTGAAGATATTGCAGATTCAGTTCCAGACCACCATAATAAAGTGAATATCACAATAAAGCAAGTGACACAAATTTTTTGGTTTTCCAGTGCATATAAAAGTTATATTTCTACTGTAGCCTATTATGTGTGTTATAGCATTATATCTAAAAATGTGTTTTTTAGATATATGTATTAAATAATTTATTTAAAAATACTTTGTTGCTAAAACATGCTAGTGATCATCCAAGCCTTCAATGAGTCATAATCTTTTTGTTGGTGGAGGGTCTTGCCTTGATGTTGATAACTGCTGACTGATCAGGGTGATGGTTGCTGAAGGTCAGGTTGGCTGTGGCAATTTCTTACAATAAGACAACAATGAACCTTGCCACATTGATCGACTTCCTTTCATGACAGATTTCTTCATAGCATGTGTTGCTATTTGACAGCATTTTACCCACAGTAGAACTTCTTCCAAATTGAAGTAAATTCTCTCAAACTCTGCCACTGCTTTATCAACTAAGTTTGTGTAATATTCTAAATCCTTTGTGGCTATTTCCACAGTGTTCACAGCATCTTCACCAAAAGTAGATTCCATCTCAAGAAACCACTTTCTTTGCTCACCCATAAGAAGCAACTCCTCGTTTATTCAAGTTTTATCATGATATTGCAGCAATTAAGTCACATCTTCAGGCTCCACTTCTAATTCTAGTTTTCTTGGTATTTAAACCACATCTATAGTGACTTCCTCCACTGAAATCTTGAACCCCTCAAAGTCATCCATGAGAATTGGAATCAACTTCTTCCAGACTCCTGTTAATGTTAATATTTTGATGTCTCATGAATCATGAATGTTCTTAATAACATCTATAATGGTGAATTCTTTTCAAAAGTTTTTCACTTTACCCAGATCCATAAGAGTAATCACTATTGCAGCTATATCCTTACAAAATGTATTTTTTAGATAATAAGATTTGAGGCCTGGTGTGGTGGCTCATGCCTTTAATCCCAGCACTTTGGGAGACCAAGGCAGGAGGATCACCTGAGGTCAGGAGTTCAAGGCAAGCTAGGCTAACATAGCAAGACACATTGTCTTTACAAAAAATTAAAAAATTTGTTGGGTGTATCAGCATCATACACCTATAGTCCTAGCTGCTTGGGAGGCTGAAGTGAGAGTATCACTTGAGCCCAGGAATTTGAAGCTACAGTGAGCTATGATTGTGCCACTGCACTCCAGCCTAGGTGACAGAACAAGACCCTGTCTCAAAAAAAAAAAAAAAAATATTAAGACTTGAAAGCCAAAATGACTCCTTGATCCATGGGCTGTAGAATGAATATTGTGTTAGCAAGCATGAAGATAACATTAATCTCCTTGTACACCTCCATTAGAAATCTTAGGTGACCTTGTACATTCTCAATGTGCACTAATATTTTGAAAGGAATCTTTTTTTCTGAGTAGTAAGTCCTAGCAATGGGCTTAAAATATTCAAGTTGGGCACAGTGTCTCCCAACTGTAATCCTATCACTTTGATAGGCCCAGGCGGGAGGATTGTGTGAGGCCAGGAGTTTGAAACCAGCCTGGGCAATAGTGAGATGCCCTCTCCACAAAAAACAAAAGAAAATTAGCTTGGCATAATGATGTGCACCTGTAGTCCCAGCTGCTAGTGAGGCTGAGACAAGAGGATTACTTGAGCCCAAGAGTTGGAGGCTGCAGTGAGCTATGATGCTGCTGCTGCACTCCAGCCTGGGTGACAGAGCGAGACCCTGCTCAAAAATAATACTCAGTAAACCATTCTGTAAACGGATGTGCTGTCATCCAGGCTTTGTTGTTTTATTTATAGAGCACAGGCAGAGTAGATTTAGCATAATTATTGAGAACCCTGAGATTTTTGGAATAGTAAATGAGCATTGACTTCAAATTAAAGTCACCAGCTACATTAACCCCTAGCAAGAGAGTAAGCCTGTCTTTTGAAGCTTCGAAGCCAGGCATTTACTTCTCTCTAGCTATGAAAGTCCTAGATGGCATCTTCTTCCAATATAAGGCTGTTTCATCAAGAATGACTGAACACAAATCATCATAACAGATGTACTAATAATGAAAAAGTTTGAAATATTGTAAGAATTACAAAAATGTTACACAGAAAGGTGAAGTAAACTCATGCTGTTGGAAAAAATGGCACTGATAGACTTTCTTAATGTAGGGTTGCCACAAACCTTCAATTTATAATAAAATACCGTATCTGCAAAGCTGAATAAAGTGAAGTGGAATAAAATGATGTATGCATATGTAATTAACCAAGTCTTCCTTCAATTTGGATGATCACCCAGGACAATATTTATCAAGCTTCCCAAATATTTCTGAGTCATACAAATATTTGAGAATCATTGTAATCTCTATTTTACCTTTGAAATTTTTCATTCTCTGCTTTCCTTGTTCATTTGTTGAGATGCATAGCTCCATTTTAGTAGTTTCTTAGCCATTCACTATTAGAGGTTTATTTGAAAATGTTTTCATTTCAGTTTTACCTTTCCCACTATAGAAGTTTTGTTTCTCCCAGATTACAAAAAAGGCCAATATTTCCTTTTTATTTCATTTCAGATCAATCATCAACATCTGTAACCAAGAAATCATCTTTAAGGAAAAAAATTAGTAATGTAAAATCATTCCAGTTGGAGTTAATGGAAAGAATTATAAAGCTGGGACCAAGTGTCAGAGGTATTTGGGAATGTAAAGATCAGCCTGAGAGAAAACAGTCACTTCAGAAGGCACATTTTGGCCAAGTAATAATCACCCATGAAGATGTACCTGCTTTCAATCAGCACGTATCCCTTACTCTACACCAAAGAATTGACAATGAAGAGAAATCATATGAGTGTAAGGAATGTGGAAAGGCTTTTACTCGTGGCTCACAACTTACTCAACATCAGAGGATTCATACTGGTGAGAAACCCTATGAATGTAGGGCATGTGGGAAGGCTTTTAGTTGTGGTTCGGCACTTACAAAACACCAGAAAATTCACACTGGTGAGAAACCGTATGAATGTAAGGAATGTGGTAAATCTTTTAGTTGTGGCTCAGACCTTTTACGACATCAGAGAATTCATACTGGTGAGAAACCCTATGAATGTAGACAGTGTGGGAAGGCTTTTAGTTGGATCTCATACTTTTCTCAACACCAAAGAATTCATACTGGTGAAAAGCCTTATGAATGTAAGGAGTGTGGGAAGGCATTTAGAACTAGCTCATACCTTTCCCAACATCAGAAAATTCACACTGGTAAAAAACCATATGAATGTAAGGAATGTGGAAAAACATTTTGTTGGAGCTCCTATCTTACAAAACATCAGAGAATTCATACTGGTGAGAAACCCTATGAATGTAAGGAGTGTGGAAAGGCCTTTAATAAGAATTCAAAACTTGTTCAGCATCAAAGAATTCATACTGGCGAGAAGCCCTATGAATGTAAAGAATGTGGAAAGGCCTTTAGTAGGAGGTCAAGCCTTATTCAACATCAGAGAATTCACACTGGGGAAAAACCCTATGAATGTACAGAATGTGGGAAGACCTTTAGTTGTAGCTCATACCTTTCGCAACATCAGAGATTCCACACTGGTAAGAAACCCTATGAATGTAAAGAATGTGGGAAGGCCTTTAGTTATCGCTCTAACTTTACTGTGCATAAGAAAATGCACACAGGTGAGAAACCCTATCACTGCATGAACTGTGGCAAGGCCTTCACTAGGAGCTCAAGCTGTATTCAACATCAGCGAATTCATAATGTTGATTAACCCAATGAATACAAGGACTGTTTAGGGGATTTTTTTCATGGTTCAGAGTTTATAAAACTAAAGATAATCAAAATAGTAGAAACATGCTATGAACAAAATAAAAATTGGAAACATTATCAATATCTTCAAGTTAATTGGCATCAGAAAATCAGATACACTTTACCCTTATAATCTTATGGTATATATTAAAAGGTTTATATTTGAGAGTGACCATGTGAATTTATCTTTTAAAATTAATGTCTGTACTTTTATATTCGGCTTTGAAGCCATTTCAGATTTTACTAGAAATTATGAAAGTATCTAAATTTATAATTTATCCTCACATCCTTATCTGAGGACTAGGTAATCATTAATTTCTTTATTCTACATGCTTGTATTGCTTCCTGGTCATTGATGTGTTATATTTTTATTAAAATTAGGCGGTGTGTTAGGACCCTCTTTTCTATTACGGTTTACCCTTAAACCACGCAGGAGTTAGTGATGCTGACTGCTTCACATAGCTGAAAATCCACACATTACTTTTGATTCCCCAGCACTTTACTATTGATAGACTCCTGTTGAACAGAAGCCTTACCAATAACTTAAACAGTCAATGAACACACATTTTGTGTGTTACATGTATTATATACTTTATTCTTACAATAAAGTTAGCTAGAGAAAAGAAAATATTATTAAGAAAATCATAAGGAAAGAAAATATATTTACTATTCATAAAGTGGAAATGGATCATCATAAAGGTCTTCATTGTCTTCACATTCAGCAGGCTGAGGAGGAAGAGAAAAAGGATAAGTTGGTCTTGCTGTCTCAGAGGTGGCAGAGGTACAAGAGGAGGTGGAGATAGAAGGGGCAGCAGGGAGGCAGGCATATTTGGTGTAACATTTATTGAAAAAAATCCTCATATAATTGGACCCGTGCAGTGTAAACCCTGTTGTTAAAAGATAAACTATACTTTGATCCAAAATATCTGTACTTGCTCTCACTATGTAAATATCTAAATTTAATAATTTATATAATGGATATATTTATATCTCTTTGTTTTAAAATCTGGCTTTATTTATTTTGCCCTTTATAAAAAGAATACCACAAAATTTTAGTTGATGTAGAGAAGCACAAGGAAGGAAGATAATTTGCAGTCATAGCAACCAGAGAAATCCACTGGCAAATAATTGTATCAAACCAGGTTTTGCGCTTATGAAAGATTAACATACTATACTACTATACTTTTACCCTGCCATTCCCATGCCAAAGAAATTTTCCTGTTAATGGATAGAAATCTTCCATAATTATTAATGGCTTCACTGTATTCCCTATGGGACTATATTTACCACATACCTTCAAAGATTTGCCTCTGATTTGGGAAGATCATGAAAATTGTCCTAGATTAACATTTTAAAAGACACATCTTTGTATGCTTATCTACTTTTTTATTTTTAGGAAAGTTTTTATTGCCAATAATGCACAAATACATTATTCTTATGAAAAAGATTTAAACATGACAGATTCTTAAATTCCTGTTTCGTGTCAATCCTGAATTCCTGTACACTCTACATAGGCAACCACTCTTATCAGGTTAGTCTTTATGATTCCAAATCTTTTATCTAAGTTTTTTAGTAATATATTAATATGTTTTATGATATGATGTGTATGCATTATAAAACAGGGAGAGATTCTACCCCATAGTGTGAGTGTGACGATCAAATGAATTAATAAAGTGCTTAGAACTGTACCTGTCGTATAATAAACGTTCAGTAAATGTTAACCATCATGATAACTGTTTGTGGATAGGAATTTAAATATGTCGTATACCATGTTCAATCTTACAGATTGGGTAGTTATCATGTTTTCAGTGTAATAAATATTGGGAAGACTTCAGTAGTTTTAAGTTACTGAACATGAAAGAATTTGTTGTGAAGAATTGAGGAAAAACTGAACCTAATGTGTGTGAGCATTTATTTAGACCTCTTCCCATAGGTTGAAGAAAGATACCATGTCAATATGAAACTCTGTAGGGTATATGTGAGCATACCTATCTAAAGATCAGAGAAAGATGTTTAAATGTGTCTCTATAATCAGTTTTTAAAAATGAGACTTGATGTATAGGTCATGCTTTTTGATCAAAATCATAGTAATAACAAAATCCTTGACAATAATATAGCCTACAACATCCAGATATCCATTTAAGGTCTATCTAAATTGAAATCAAGACAAAAATTACAAAGTCTTTGAAAGAAAATGAATGTCAAAAACTCCACTATATAGAAAAACCTAAAGATTATGAGAAATGCTGTAACCTATAAAATATGCTACCTTATAAAATACATAAGACTAAAATGCATGACACATTAGAGTATTGCAAGAGTAATTAATTACTAATTAACTAATTAAACATAACACAAGTAGCTTTTAAAAAGGACAGTAAAATTAAAGGCAAAAGAAGGATATAGAGACAGAAATAATTGACATAGAAACATGAAAAGTAACTTGAGTAGTAAATAGTACAAAAAATTATTGGCTGTTCTATGAAGAAACTATAAAAGTTGGGAAGTTATGGATATAAGGTGGCCAACTAGTAGGTCCCAATGCTTGCCCCCACCCCACCCCAAAGCAATGAATACAACTACATACTGGCAAAAATAGCTCTGGGAGAGCTATGGAGTACAAAAGAAACTGCAGAAACTCTATGGGGTACCCAAAACAAGGATGGCTGAATAGAAAAATGTAGGAATCATTTTACCTTTGCCACCCCATACTACAATCTGGCACAGTTCAGCACCTAGAGGGATCCCATTGACACAACTTCCCCCTATGGGGTAAAGGGAGAGCAAGAGGACTGAAGAAGCCCTTGTCATTGCTGTGGACACCTGCAGCTGCTGCCACTGAGTACCCCTGGGTTCAGCTGACCCAGCTGCCTAGAGTCCACGTCACTCTGTCTCTCCCACAAAAAGCTTTGCCACTAGATCCAGACCACTACTGCATAATACCGCTCTCCCCCAGGCCAGGGGAACCTCTGCATACTGACTTCTCTCTGAGGCCTGAGCCACAGCTACATATCACTGCCTTGGCACCAGAGCCACCAATATCCACCACTCCTTTGAGGCCTGAGCACACCACCGCCCTAGGGCTGTAGCCACTGCTGTGCACTGTACCAGTCTAACAGCATCAGCACCACCACCCCCTCCCACACACATGTACGTATCCTAGACCCCAGCTTGGCAGGAGCCCCACATCTACCTGTGCCTCAGGTACTGGTGCTACCATTGCAGTGGGTATGCCATGTGCCAGATCTGGTGCCAAGAGGGATCCCCATCGCCGCAACTTATTCATGTGGGGGAAAAGGAAATGAGAGGCCTCTACTGCCCTTGCCACTATCATGGATATCCATAGACTTGGCCATGTAGGACCACTGTTGTCTTTGCTGATGATCACCTAAGCTAATGTTGCTCCATGAAGACTATGCTTCTGTGTCCTTCCTGAAACCAACACTGCTGCTGTGCTTGCCCAGAAGCTAGAGCCACTGCACCCCACCCAGCCAGCACCCTCATACCCACCCATATGTGAAGGTCTTTCCCCTCCAAAGCCAATCCATAAAGTCTGGAAGAGGTGACTGCTTCCTCATATGCATAGACATCATTGCGAGGCCACAAAAAATGTGAAAAATCAAAGAAATATGACACTGCCAAAGAAACAATAATTTTCCAACATCAATCCCAATAAACTGGAGATCAAAAAATTTGCCTATGAATTCAAAATAATTGTTTTAAGGGACCTCAGAGTGCTCCAAGAGGACACAGACAACTCACTGTATCAGAAAACACAATACATGAACAAAATGAGAAGTTAAACGAAGAGATAGAAATCATAAAAAAAAGAATCAAGTTCTGGAGCTAAAGAATATAATGAATGAAATAAAAATGTAATAGCTTCAATCTCAGATTTGGTCAAGCATAGAAAAGAATCTTTAAACTGAAATACTGGTCGTTTGAAAGCCAGTCAGAGGAAAAGAAAAAATGAAAAAGAAAGCATTTATGTGACACCATCAAGCAAACCATTATTGGCATTAGTGAAGTTCTAGAAGTAGAGAAGAAAGAGAAAGAAACAGAAGTCTTACTTTAAAAAATAATGCTTGAAAATGTCTCAAATCTTGGGAGGGAAGTGAACATCCAGGTTCTTAAAGCTCAAAAGTTCCCAAACAGGATCACCGTCAAAGAAGACTACACCAAGACACATTATAATGAAATTATCAAAAGGCAAAGATAATTTTGAAAGCAGCAAGAGAAAAGCTACTTATCACACATAAGATAACCTCCATAATATTATCAGCATATTTCTCAGCAGAAACCTTGCAGGCTAGTAGAAAGGGCAATGATATATTCAAAGTGTCGAAAGAAAAAACACTGCCAACTAAGAATACTATACCCATCAAAATTATCCTTAAATTGAGAGGAGAGATAAAATTTTTCCCAGAGAAACAAAAACTGATGGAGTTCATCACTACTAAACCCATCTCACCAAAAATTCTGAAGGAACTTTTTCAAATTGAAATGAAAATTTGCTAAACAGCAACATGAAAGCATAGGAAAACATAAAGTTTTTAGTTCAATTAAGTCCCATTTATTTTTGTTGTTGCTGTGTTTGCTTTTGGGGTCTTAGTCATAAATTCTTTGCCTAGGCCAATGTCTAGAATTCCTGTGTTTTTTTCTAGAATTTTTATGGTTTCAGGTCTTACATTTAATTCTTTAATCCCTGGCTTTAGCATTATGTAATTCATCCACATAAGAAAAAAACACTTGTACCCCCTAAATCTATTGAAGTTTAGAAAAAAAGAAAGCATAAATTTCATAGGTAAAGGTAAACTTATAGATTTATACAGATTAACATAATGCTGTAAAGGTGCATAGATCACTTTCAACCATAATATAAAAAGTTAATAAATAAAAATTTGTTAATGGGTACCACAATATAAAATGAAACAATCTCTGTCTTTAAGAACACAAAGTGTGTGTGTAGGGGGAGTAAAGTATGGAATTTTTGTATGTGATTGTGTTACATTGTTATTAACTTATAATGAGAATGTATAATAACAAAATATTTTATGTAAGCTTTGAGCTAACCACATAGAAAAACTACAACAGATACAGAAAAAATTAAAAGGAAAAAATAAAAACAAATCACTACAAAAAATGATCGGAGAATAATAATAAGGGAAGAAGAGAGAAACAAAGCAACTGTAAGACAAAAACTGTGAACAAATAGCAATAGTAAGCCCTCCCTTATCAATAATTACTTTAACTATAAATGGATTAAACTCACCAATCAAAAGGCATAGAGTGGCTGTATGAATTAATTAAACAAGATTTCACACATGCTGTTTATGAGACTCAGTATAAAATGAAAACACACATAGGCTGAAAGTGAAGGGATGGAAAGAGTTGTTTCATGGTTTTATAACATAAAGCAAGGTGGTTGTACTTATATCAGACAAAATAGAATTTAAATATAAAACAGTCTTTAGAGACAAAGAAGATGATTATGTAATGATAGAAGAGTAAATTAAACAGAAAATATAACAATTATAAATATGTATCAAACATCAGAGCACCTAAACATATAAAGCAAATATTGACAGATCTGAAGACAGAAATTGAAAGCAATGGAAAAATAGTAGGGGACCTCGATACTCCACTTACAGTAATGAATAGAACATCCATACATAAAATCAATAAAGAAACATTGAATTTGAATTATACTTTAGACCGAAAGGACCTAATGCAAGTTTATAGAATATTCCATCCAACAACAATAGAGTACACATTCTTTTCAAGCATGCATGGATTCCCTAGTATAAATGACATATTAAGTCACAAACAAGTCTTAACAAATTTAACAAGATTGAAAATATTCCAGGTGTCTTTTCTGACCACAATGGAATAAAACTAAAAATCAATAAGAGTAAGAAAACAGGGAAATTCACAAATATGTGGAAGTTAACAGGACACTCTTGAATTATTAATGGGTCAAAGAGAAAAAAAGGAATTTTTAAAGTATCTCAAGACTAAAGTAAATGAAAACATTACATACCAGAACCTATGAGATGTGGCAAAGGAATCAATAAGAGGGAAGCTTATAGCAATAAATGTCTACATTAAAAAAGAAGAAAGATCAGAAATATACAACTTAACTTTATGCCTCAAGAAACTAGAAAAAGAACAAATTAATCCCAAAGTTAGAAGGAAGGAAATAATAAGGAGTAGATCAGAAATAAATAGGAACAGAAAAAGTCAGTAAGACAGAATTGGTTTTTTGAAAAGATACATGAAATTGACATAAACTTAGCTAGACTAAGAAAAAGAGAAGACCCAAATAAATAAAAGCTGCAATAAGAGACATTTTAACAAATGTCTCAGAAAGGATCATAAGGGACTATTTTGAACAATTATTTGCTGACAAACTGGACACCCTAGAAGAAATGGATAAATTCCTAGAAACATACAAACTACCAAACAATTAGGAAGAAATGGAAAGCCTGAATAAACCAATAACAAATAAGGAGAAAAATCAGCAATCAAAAATGTCCCCACAAAGAAGCCCGGAACCTAATGGCTTCATGGGTGAATTCTACCAAATAGTGAAAGAGGAATTAATATCTATCCTTCTTAAACTCCTCCGAAAGTAGAGTAATAGAAGGTACACTTCCAAACTCATTTTATGAGTCTAGCATCACCATGAAACCAAAAGCAGGCAATTACCACAAGAAAAGAAAACTATAGGTCAATATCTCTGATGAACATAGATGCAAAAATCCTCCACAACATACTAGCAATCCAAATTCAACAGAACATGAAAAGGATTATACACAATAATCGAGTGTGATTTATCCCTTGAATGTAAAGATGGTTCAACATACACCAATCAATGTGACATAATATGTTAAAGAATAAAGCCAGATAATGCTCTCGATAGATGCAGAAAAGCCATTTGCCTAAGTAGACCCATTCATAATTAAACTCTCAAGAAAATAGGTATTGAAGGATCTTGACTCAAAAAAATAAAGGCCATATATGAAAATCTCACAAATAACATAATCAATGGGCAAAACACTGAAAACCTTCCCTCTAAGATCTGGTACAAGGTAAGGAAACCCACTGTCACCATTTCTTTTCAATATAGTTCTGGAGGTCTTAAACAGAGCAATTAGGCAAGAAACAGAAATAAAATGCATCCAAATTGAAAAGGAAGAAGCACAATTATCTCTGCAGATAACATAATCATATATTAATATGTAGAAAACCTAAAGGCTCAACAAAAATTTGTTAGAAGTAATAAATAATAAAGTTGCAGGATAGAAAATCAACATACAAAAATCAGTCATGTTTCTATACACAAAGAATAAAGTATCTGAAAATGAAATTATGCAAACAATCCCATTCACAATAGCAACAAAAAGATTAAATACTTAAAAATAACATTAACCAAAGAAGTAAAAGATTTGCAAACTAAAAATTATAAAACATCAATGAATGAAATTAAAGAAGATACAGATAAATGAAAAGACATCCTGTGTTCATGAATAGGAAGAATTAGTATTGTTAAAATGTCCATACTACCCAAAGTGATCTACAGATTCAATGCAATGCATATCAAAATCTCAATGGCATTTTTTTTTTTTTTTTGAGACAGAATCTTTCTCTGTCACCTCAGGAGGTAGAGTGCAGTGGTGCCATGATAGCTCACTACAACCTCAAACTCCAGGGCTCAAGCAATCCTCCTACCTTAGCCTCCCTAGTAGCTGGGACTACAAGCATGCCATGACGCCTGGCTAATTTTTCTATTTTTAGTAGCAATGGGGGGTCTCATTCTTACTCAGGCTGGTCTTGAACTCCTGAGCTCAAGCAGTCCTCCCGCTTCATGCTCCCAGAGTGCTAGGATTACAGGCGTGAGCCACCGCACCCAGTCCCTCAACAGCATTCTTTACAGAAGTAGAAAAAATCCTAAAATTCATATGGAACCACAAAATACCCACATACCCTAAGCAATCTTGAGAAAGAACGTAAGCTGGAAGCATCACACTTATTGATTTCAAAATATATTCTAAAACTACGGTAATCAAAGCAGTATGGTACTAGCATAAAAACAGACTGATGGAATAGAATTGAGAGCCCAGAAATAAATCCACCCATTTACAGTCAACTGATGTTCAACAGAGGTGCCAAGAACACAAAAAAGGGGAAGAGAATAGTCTTTTAATAAATTGTATTGGGAAAACTGGATATCCACATGGAAAAGAATGAAATAGGACCCTTATCTCACACCATATACAAAAATCAACTCAAAGTGGTTTAAAGACTTAAACATAAGACCCACAACTTTAAAACTACTGGAAGAAAACATAAGAGAGAAGCTAATTAATGTTGGTCTGAACAACATAACACCAAAAGCATAAGCAAAAAAATAAAAACCCAAAATAGACAAATGGGATAGCATCAAACAAAAAGGCTTCTTCACAGCAAAGAAAACAACACAGTGAAAGGGCAACTTATGGAGTGGGAGAAAATATTTTCAAACCATATATCTGACATGAGGCTAATATCCAAAATATATACAATTTAATAGAAAAATTACAAATAACCCAATTTAAAAATAGGCAAAGGACTTGAATAGATATTTCTCAAAAGAGGACATACAAATGGACAATAAGTATATAAAAAGGTGCTCAATATCACTAATCATCAGGGAAATGCAAATCAAATGCACAATAAGATATCATCTCATACCTGCTAGAATTGGCATTACCAAAAAGCCAAAAAATTACAAAGTGTTGATGAGGATGTGGAATAAAGGAAACCCTGGTACACTGTTGGTGGGAACATAAACTGGTGCAGCCATTATGAAGAATGATATGGAGTTTCCTCAAAAAACAAAAAATAGAACTATGATGTGATCCAGCAATCTCACTTCTGGGTGTATATAAAAAGGAAATGAAATCAGTATCTCGAAGATGTATCTGCATTCCCATGTTAGTTTTAGCACAATTTATGACAGTGAAGATATGGAAACAATCTAAATATCTGTCAACAGATGAATGGACAAAGAAAATATGGTATATTTTTACCATGTTATATTGGAATATTATTCAGCCTTAAAATATAAAAGGAATCTTGCCATTTGCAACATGCGTGAACCTGGAGGACATTATGTTAAGTGAAATAAACCAGGTACAGACAAAGACAAATACTGCATGATCTCACATATATGTGAAATCTAAAAAAGTTGAATTCATAGAAGGAAACAGTGGAATGGTGAATAACAGGGGCTTAAGGAAGGGAGAAATGGGGAATGTTGGTCAGGGGATATAAAGTTTCAATTATGCAAGATGAATAAGTTCTGGAGAGCTAATGTACAACAATGTTAATATAGTTAATAGTTTATTGTGTACTTAAAATTTGCTTAGAGGATATATCTTAAGTGTTCGCACCAAAAGAAGGAAGGAAGGAAGAAAGGGAGGAAGGAAGAAAGGAAATGATAACTATATGATATGATATATTTTAATTAGCATGATTTTGGTGATTATTTCACTAAATATGTATATTAAATCACCAAATTATACAACTTAAATATATATAATTTTTCATTATCAAATATATATTAATTTTAAAAAGTTGTAAATCTACAATGTAATGAAAGAGAGCAATAAACATGACAAATGGATGAGAATTTAATAGTTTCAAAATTAGTACTTTCACTTTTTCTAATACATTTAAAGATCTAGACAAAATTATAACACTCTAGAAAATGTAAATCACTAATATTGATCTAAGAAAAGCAGAAAATCTTATTAGGCCAATAATCAGAGAAAAAATGTAAATTAATGTTAAATGCCTACCCGTGAAGTCATTATACAGAACATGTGGGAATAGGAAATTTAAAATGTATAATATTTAAGGAACTATTCTAGGTCATATAAATATGTGAAAAGCTTGCCATCTCCCATGATAAATCTAGCTGTAATGTTAAAACTTGACCTAGATAAGAGTGCTTAAATTTAGTGGCATCTCCAGGTATAACTACAACTTGCGCTCCAGTATAGTTGAAATCCATGACTTTTTGTCAATGAGTGCATTTTAATAAATGTTAAAGTTCAATTAGAGGGCCAGGTGCAGCAGCTCATGCTTGTAATCCTAGCACTTTGGGAAGCCAAGGTGGGAGGATTGCTTGAGGCCAGGGTTTCAAGACCAGCCTGAGCATGAGCAAGACCCCCATCTCTACAAAAAATAGAAAAATTAGCCGAGTGTGGTGGTGCACATCTGTAGTCCAAGCTACTAGAGAGGCTGAGGCAGGAGAATCATTTGAGCCCAGGAGCCCAGAAGTTTGAGGTTGCAGTGAGCTATGATGATGCCACTGCACCCTAGCCCAGACACCAGAGCAAGACCTTGTCTCAAAAAAACAAAAACAAAAACAAAAAAAACAGTTGAATTAGAATGAGTGTTGTAGAGGCACAAAAGCCTCTCTTTTAATCTTTTTGTTATAGAAATTCTTTAAAATATAAATTAGTATATAAGTTTTGAATTTTCAATTGTATCAAATTATGGAAAATATATACACAATTTATGTTTATCATATATTTATATTAAAATATTAAATATATGAAATTTAATTACCTTTTATTTTCCCCTGTATCTAGGGGTTTGTTAATAAATCAGTAAGTAATCTAGGGCTAGCATTATGTTTGCTTGACCCAGTGTTTGTTCAGAATTAAAGTTGAAACTTTTTTTTTCTTGGACTTGTGGCCACCTAATTGGCAGTCTCCCACCCCCTTTTATTAGTTTTAAGATTTTTAGCCACCTGAAGCTGATATTCTTAGTTTCTGTCTTTGGTTGATAAGAGGAAGAGAGGAAGGGGGAAGGGGGTCCAGAGCCTCTAGGCAGTAGACTCTCCCTGGTTTGAACTCCCACTGCAAAGTAATCTGTCCTTGTCCCCTTTATTTTTCCTTTTAAGTAAAATCTTTATAATGGCTTATATTTCTAGGTGGCTAAAATATACTTTTTTTCTTTCCTCTCTCTCTCTTTGGATGTTTGCCTGACAAATTCCTGGCAGTATCAAGTAGCCCCCCCACTGTTGTTTTGACTATATAAATTGTTACCACAAAATTTGGGAGAGACCTCCGTATGTACCAGGTTTTCAGGTATATTAATCATGATGAGCTAGAACTCATCTCCTGGAGAATCTTAGTTATAAAAATGTAATCTTTGTTTTTTAAAAATAAAAAGTTACATCAAATCATGCATTTAGTAAGTATTGCTTAAATATCTAAGATCCTGTGCTATGTGCTTCAGGAGGATATCAAACATTATTTTCACCCTCTATGATTTTAAATTCAGAAAGTGAGAACTAAACATAAACATTTATAGTACAAAAACTTATTTAAGTATAATTTTAAACATAAACACATGATCCATAATCAAAAATACAGAGTGGAAGAAATCAAGTCAAAACTTAACTACTAATTATGTTTGGATGATGGGACAGTAGATAAGTTTTCCTTTTTCTAAATAGTGCCCTTAAATATTTGAGCACTGAGTCTAACCAGTTGTAGGCTATGATCCACTTAATTAAACCTCTTGAGCTCAGTTTTAAAAATAATTTAAAAAATTTCTGAATAGGTACTACACAAACATGGCTGAACTTGGAAAAGTACAAAAGGATATTGGGATAAAATGCTTTTTTTAAATAGCTGTAATTTTTTCTTCTTCTCTGCATCTGTAAGTCTTGCAACATAACTGAGCAGCTTTTCCCAAGAGGTGATGTTAACTTCCCACCCCTTGAATTGGCATTGCCTTGTGATTTGCTTTGGTTAATAGAATGCAGCAGAAGTAATAATGTGCCAATTCTGAGCCTAGGCCATGAGAGTCTTTGACTGTTTCTGCCACCATCATGTGAACAGGCTTGGGCTGGCTCTCTGGAGAATTATAATACAGTTGTTGCAACTGATGCTATCCTCAAACAGCCTACATCCAACTGGTCCCCAAATGTGTGTGTGAGAGAACCCTGCCAGGTTCAACAGAGCTGCCACCCAACCCACAGTTGACTGCAGACTTTTGAATGAACCCAGTGAGAACAGAACTTCCCAGCTGACCTGTAGACTTATAGGCAATAATAAAATAGGTGGTTTAGGTTTTGGAGTGTCTTTTTATGTAGCAATATCTGGGACATATATACATTAAAATAATTATTCCTCCATCTCTGTTCCCCAGTTATACAGTTCCCTTATCTGTTCCTTGTATATCCTTCTTTGCATATTCCCCCACCCCCTTTTATAATGAAAGCTGGAAAACCTTGCTTTTTTTTTACTTAATAATATATTTTGGAAATAATCTTATATTTGTACATAATAAATTCTCCATTATTTTTAAAACCTGTATAATGTTCATTAATGTAACAGTTCTCTTATTGATGGAAATTTAGGTTGTGTTTCTAATCTTCTGTGAGAAAAATACTGCAATACATAATTATATACATATATCATTTTGTATTTGGTAATTATAGCTGTAGGATAAAAAAGATTTGTATATTTATACGTATGTCTGTGGCACTATATGCATTTTAAATTTGACAGATTTTGCCAAAATGCCCTTCATAGAGGTTGTAAGTGTCATTAAAATGAATGAGCACCTGTTTCTCTAGTTCCCTTGCCAGTATTGTATTATCAATGTTTTTGATCTTTGTCAGTCTCACAAGTGGAAATGATATTTCAGTTTATATTTAAGATCGAGCATATTTTCATGTTTAAGAGCCCTTCATTTTCTTGTCTGTCAATTGTCTTTCATATTCCTTTCCCATTTTTTTCTTTTGGGTTGTACCTCTTTTTCTTAGTGATTTTAGGAGGTTTTCATGTATTAGGGAAATTACCTAATACATGAAATTGGAATTGTCATGTCTCTTAATGCTCCTCATGGGGGCTGCATTAGCTTCTGAGCTGGCTCCAAGGATCCCATGTCCTGGTATTCAAGCCCTTCTAAAACTCCCTGCACTTGAGTGTAGGCTGGACCTAGTGACTTGCCTCAAACAAGTAGAAATGACAAAAGTGATGGGATATCACTTCTGAGATTAGGTTACAAACAGTGGCTTCCATCTTGCTTGTTCTCTCTCACTGTCTTGCTTGCTCTGCAAGAAGACAGCTGCCATGTTATCAGCTGCCCTATGGAGAAGTCCACATGCCAAAACAGTGAGGAAGGACTCCAGCCATAGCCAGTGAAAAACTGAACCCTCAGTCCAACATGGAACTGAATCTTGCCAACAACCGCAGAGAGTTGGAAGCAAATCCTTCCCCAGACAAGCCTTCAGATGAGACAGCAGCCCAGCTCACAATTGACTGCAACCTAATGAAAGCCCTTGAGTCAGAGGCACTGAACTGAGCTGTGTCCAGAGTTCTGAGGCACAGAAACGGAAGTAATGTTTGTAGTTTTAAGCTAATTTTGAGCTGATTTGTTATGCTACAATAGAAAATATATAAATTTTTCTAGACAAAATATTTCCTTCATCTGTAGAATGAGGATAATAAATTTTACATCACAGAGTTGTGATGACAATGATGTGATAGAATTTTAATGTATTTTAAAATCATTTCACAACTTTCTTTAGTGAAAAATTTTAAACACATTAAGATTGCAATGTTTAAATAAGATTTCAAATGAACAAAAGAATGAGCAATAACTCTAAAAAGAGAGATATTCACTCTTGATTGCTGCAGGAATTATGTGAAAAATAATCACTTTGAATAAATATTTTAAAAATATGTCCTGCATAATTATGTGTGTGCTGTAGGTGCCTTATTAATACTGTTTAACTTTACTTTGCTATGTCTTGGAAGAGAATAATGCTACAAGAAAGAAATGAAGAGACCCCCTGTTAATAAATTTCTGACCTGGCCCAGAAGACAGATGTAAATTTAAAAATTCAAATTCAGTTTGGATGCAGTGCCTCATGCCTGTAATTGCACTTTGAGAGGCCAAGGTGGGAGGGTTGCTCGAGGAAAGGAATTTGAGACCAGCCTGGGCAACATAGCAAGACCCTGCCTCTATAAAAAAATTTTAAAAATTTAGCTGGATGTGTTGATGCACACCTGTAGTCCTAGCTACTCAGGAGGCTGAGCCAGGAGGATTGCTTGAGGCCAGGAATTGGAGATTGCAGTGAACTGTGATCATGTCACTGCACTCTAGCCTGGGCAACAAACAAGACCCTGTCTGAAAAAAATTCAAATTCAAAAACTACCCTTATTTATGGAGTACCAGGAACATTGCTTCAATATGAAGTTTTAAAGATATGTTGTAATCTAGATAATTAAGACAAATTTGAAAATCCAGTCCTGCCATAAACTAAGTAGTCCTTCTTTCTGTGCTGGGGAAGCTACTGTGTTCAGTTCAACAAATGATCCCAGCCCTGGAAAAATGCTTCCATGGCACATGCAACGTTGTGCACTCTTGCTCTGACTGGCAGGCCTCCCAGAAGTGCATGCACTGCAATGGTGTATTTACCACCACAGACCAGATATGTTTGGAAGCTGTGGCCTGAAATATGTCCCCCAAATAGACAGAAAGATGCCCTCAGCTGGAGGCACACACGGAAGTCTCTTTCCTCATATCACCCACTCTGTGAAATAAGAACAGACTTATTTTTCATTTTCCCCAGGAAACAAATGAGGTATGATAAACTTGGGGGTCCTTCTCCAATCGTTTTCTCTCGGGTAAACCTACTTTAGATCTTTTTGAGCACAAACAGACTTAGCTTTACCAGCCTATTTAAAGAACTGGCTAAAATGTCTGATTCATTATTTCTTTTACAATTCACAGATATACTGAAAAGTCACTGTATTAGTTCAGGCTTCCATGACAAAATGCCACAGAACAGTTAGCTTATACAATAGAAATTTATTTTCTCACAGTTCTGGAGGCTGGAAGTTGAAGATCAAGGTGTTGGCAGGTTGGTTTCTCCTGAGGCCTCTCCCTTTGGCTTGCAAATGGCCATCTTCTGTGTACTCATGTGACCATTTTTTTCTATGTGTCCACATCCATGGTGTCTCTGCCTCTTCTTATAAGTACACCACTCATATTGGATTTGGATCCTACCCTTATGACCTCATGTAACTGTAAATGCCTCACCAAAGGTCCTGTCTCCAAACAGTCACATTTGGGATTAGGGCTTCAAGATATGAATGTTGGGGGACACACAATTCAGCTCCCATGTCAGTCACTATTCCCATCCAAAAGAAGAGGAAAAAGAGTATCAATCTGTTTAAATGTTTCAGAAAAGGGAAGACATAAATGTCTAAAATAACAGTCATTTTTGTCTGTACCTAATCTCTTCTCATCTCCAAAAGAAAAACTCTTGCATACAGTAGGTGCTACATGGACATCTGCTAAATATAAAATGCTGTGAGATAGAATAATAACTGTACCTATCTCCACTTAATGGATAAGAAGACAGATGCAGAGAAATGAAAAGAATGATCAGAGTCTGACTCTTTAACGTAGTGTCTGGTAGAGGACCTTCATCTGTGCTCTGAAACTGAAGGAAAACATAGCTAGGGCACGCAGTGGATGACTAAGAAGGCCACTTCTCAATATTTGTGGCTTGGAATAGAGCTTTGAATAACATCAATCAAAGAATTAGAAGGAGAAATAGGAGGACTTTTTTGCATATATGAACTAAGAAAATAAGTTCAAGAGTGTTAAGATGAATCATAGATGGGGTAGGCTGTGAAATATTATTGCAGAGCTTGATTAGGCTACATTAAAGCATTAAAAATGCTGGAGAAAGAGGTGGCAAAGAAATAATAGTGGAGCGAAGAGAAGAGATGGAGATTCAGTATTATGTAATCTCTTTGGAAGATATGTAAAATCAAATCATTTTATTCTATTTGCTCTTACTGACAAATTTTTAAGAAAAATCCAGCAGCTTCACTTTTTTTTTTTTTTTTTTTGGATATAGGGTCTCACTCTGTGGCCTGGGCAAGAGTGCAGTGGTGTCATCTACTGCAACCTCAAACTGCTGGGCTCAAGTGATCCTCCTGCCTCAGCTTCCCAAGTAGCTGGGACTACAGGTGTGTGCCACCATGCCCAGCTAATTTTTCAATTTTTTGGTAGAGATGGAGTCTTGCTCTTGCTCAGGTTGCTCTTGAACTCCTAGCCTCAAGCAAAGTGCTAGGATTATAGGCATGAGCCACTGTGCCTGGCCAGCAGCTTCCTTTTTGATAATAAACTAGGATTCTTATTAAAGTATGATAAGGTAAACTTTAGATTTTGACATTATCTCCACACATGGACAGTGATACACTGAGCCATTATGCCCATTCTCCCATATCAATCAATATTTGATGAATTAAAAACTTCCAACTTAAACATTTGAAACTTAGCACCACAATTTTCACCCTGATTGATCTTACACCAGAACGTCTTTGAAATAGAAGGAGGCCTCTTTCTGCTTCTGGACCATCACTGAGTAGAACAAATTATACCAAAGTGAAATCACTAAGCCTCCAGGTACACTATCAAAAATGTAAACAACAATTAGATAGCAATTGTTGCGGCAGGATACTAGAAAAGGCTTAAATCATCAGTAATCATGCTACGGCAGACACCCATCGCCTATGATGACATTACTGAGCTAAACTATTATTATCACATTGCCCTCTCATCCCTTGATTGCTGCCTCCTTTTGATCAGGCTGGGTCTCCCAGAATAAAAGAAACATCTTTCCTTCCCAGAAGTGAAAATACATTTAGTCACTCAGAAAAAGAAGTGACTGAATAAGTCATTTCATCTATGTCCAAAGTTAAGTATTTGAAAATGATTAAATGTTTTATAAATGTGTATTTTAATTTCCTATTGGCATGGAAGGAACAAAGTTAACTCTCCCTTCTTGCCTCGTCTTCGTCTTCCTTGTGGAGCCTTTCCCTCAGGTACTTAGGCAGAATGGGGACACCACCTTCCAGAACCTGATTTGCAATAACCAAGCTCTGAGGGTTCTATTCTCTAAGGACTTCCCGCCTTCTTGCCATGCTACTCTGTTGCAGGGTTGAAAGGGGCAATTTCCCTGATGCCGAAATTAATTATGTGCTTTGGGTGCAGGATCTTGCTTGAAATCAGAAATCAGGAGTATTCACGTTAAGTTGTAAAATTAAGCACCTGTTAATGTCGGACTCTATGATGGGTATAGGGGACATGGATCTATCAGTGGACAGGATCTGCTGACTCCAATGGAGGAATATGAACACTGCCTTAGTTTCTTGCACTCTCTGGTCATTGGAAACTCTTACTGCCTCAGTAGATGTTAGGAGAATCTGAGGATCTTGGGTCGGACTTGTTTTTCATTTTCTTATTTTTAGCAAACTCATGGGGCATCAAGGTAAATGTGTTTCCTAATTTGTTTTATTAATATTTCTTTATCTGCTAAAGTTTTTTTCTGATACAAAGTGATTATTCCTTCTACTGCTTCTAAGCAGCCCCAGTGACCAGAACTATTGCTGTCAGTGTGCTGTGAAAAACATTACCTACCAATCTGTGTATTTAGGAGGGAGGCCTCTTTTCTCCCACTAATTTATCCTGCTCTTTTGCATCATTTCCTGTCTCTATCTAGACAAATTTGAATTTTCCTAAGGCAAGGGCCTTTACTACAGCTGTGGAAATAGCAATTTAAAAGGCTGACAACATATTGCCATCTTAGAGCTTACATTCTTAATAAGAACAAAGAAACACGACACGTATACACACACATGCACATACGCATACATTAGATAGTGACAAGTGCTATTTTCAAAACCCTACAGAAAATAGGATAAAGAGTAGGGGATGCTTTTTTGACAATATGATGAACTATGTGGACTGAAATACTCCTTGTAAAAAATTCTTACAGACATCTATTGAAAGAGCCCTTTAAAACGTATCATAGATTGAAAGAGGGAATGACATGAAAGCATACTATAGCTATTGGAAGCTCCAAGGGGTATCTACTAATCCTTGGTATCCTAGTTTTTTTTTGTCATGATAGCTACATATCTTTAGGGGAAAAGAGAAAAATCCTGGGGCTTACTTATGGCAAGATGGTAGATAATGAAAACATAAAACTAAAAAGCTCAAATGGTTATCCTTAGGGAAAGAAGGAAGCAGAAAAAAATCCATCCCACAGAGTAAGACAGAAATAAACAATATAAGCTTTCACTTTGGTTCTAAGTGGAGGAAAGACATCTCCTTGAAGAATCAGTGGTCACAGGTAGGCCCTCACATGGATTTAGGAACTGAATACACAATACATGCAAGGTCTGAAAACTACAACTCATGAATTTTAACTTAAAATAAACTCATTGCTAACGTCTTCAGGGCATGGTAGGAAAAATTGCAAATCCTCTCTGAAAAAGCAAAAAGTATTTGAATAAAGGCCTACTCATATTCGTTGCGTTCTGGAGTTTTCTAACATGCAATGAGACAAGACGCTTTCCTATATTAATAAACATAAAGGATTCTCCATTCATCCTCAATGCTTAATAATAATACAAGTCATAGTGATATTTTCAACTTTTTTTTAGAGACAAGTCCTGCTCTGTCATCCAGGCTGGAGTGCAGTGGCATGATCATAGCTCATCATAGCATCAAACTCCTGGCCTCAAGCAATCCTCCTGCCTCAGGCTCCTGAGTAGCTAGGACTATAGGCATGCACTGCAATACCTGGCTAATTTTGAATTTTTTTTTGTAGAGATGAGCTCTCACTATGTTGCCCAGGCTGGTCTCAAACTCCTGGCCTCAAACGATTCTCCTCCTCTTTCAAAGTGCTGGGATTACAGGAATGAACCACCACACCTGGCCACTATTTTCAACATTTATTGGAAACGTACCAGACAATATATGGGTTAAAATATTTCATTCCTTCCAGTTCACAAATGAAACAGAGCAGGTAAGTTACCTACTCAGTGTTCTAGTAATAAGAGAGTTGTAGAACCAAGACATGTAACATGGGTCAAGAAAGGTTTTTATCATATAAGAGTTCTCTCAAGTTTAATAAAGTATAAGTTGTGATGGAAAGATTTCTACAAATATTTATCCAGAATAAATTTTCTAATGCTGAGTGAGGTATAAATATGAAGCAAATGGGACTTACATGTACAGGATTTTCTAGTAAATTCATTAATGTTACATAACTGATACATTACAAGTGAAAGCATCCCTATATCAATTTATGAATTTGCTGATGCTGAGTTGCGAATCTTAATGAAAGGTTTCTTTTTGTATTTCTGATGTTCACAGGTTTCTCACCATTATGAAATATGTGATATTGAACAGGTCTGATCCATGAATAACATCTTTCCCACATAGCTTATAAAAAGATTCCTTGCCAGTAGGTGAGTGCTGAATAAAGTGATCCCCACTTTCTCAATTTGTCTGTTCTAATCTGTATACAATCTCTGATGTTGTGTACATTGTTGTGACATAACATTGGGCCTTCCCACATTGTTTACCTTCATAAGAGTTTTTCCCCTCTATTATGAATTCCGTGATGTTTATGTTTTGAGTTAAGGCCAATGGCCTTCCCACATTTCTTACATTCACAATATTTCTCACAAGTACACAAGTATGCATTTTCTGATGTTGAAGAAGGTGTGAGCTCTAATAAAGGCTTTTCTAAATTATATATACTCCTCAATTTATGGGATTATATCCCGATAAGCCTGTTATAAGTCAAGGAGCATACTGAATGTGTGTTGCTTTCACAGCTTCACAAGGTTGAAAAATTGTAAGCCAAACCATCATAAGCTGGGGACTCTGTGTTTATATTTATAGAGTTACTCAAAGTATGAATTATCTATTTTAAAGTTGTGAGCCATCAAGGAAGACCTTTGTACCTTGCTTACTTTCATAGTTTTTTTTTTCCTCCAATATGAATTCTCTGATGTTGAGTGAGTCTGGAACTCCACATGAATGCCTTCCCACATTCCTTACATGCATAGGGTTTCTCATCAGCATGACTTCTCTGATGTCGAGTAAGATGTAATTGTTGAATAAAGGCCTCCCCACATTCCTTACATTTATAGGGTTTTTCACCACTATGAATTCTCTGATGTTGAACAAGGTGTGAACCATGACTAAAGGCCTTCCCACAGTCCTTACACTCATAGGGCTTCTCACCAGTATGAGTTCTTTGATGCTGAGTAAGTTCTGAGCCACAGCTAAAGGCCTTCTCACAATCCTTACATTCATAAGGCTTCTCACCAGTATGAACTCTTAGATGTCGAATAAGGTGTGATAGCTGAATAAAAGCCTTTCCACATTCCTTACATTTATAGGGTCTCTCACCAGAATGAATTTTCTGGTGTCAAGCAAGTTGTGAGGCATGTCTAAAAGTCTTCCCACATTCTGTACATTTATAAGGTTTCTCTTCAGTGTGAATTCTCTGATGTCGAGTTAAGTTGTGATTCACAGTTAAAAGCCTTTCTACATTCCTTACATTCATAAGGTCTCCTGTTAGTATGAATTATCTGAGACAGCTCTTGAGAAGTCTTATGAAAAGCCTTATGAATGTATGCTGCTGCTGGGTGCTGGTTAAAAGTAGGCATTTTTTCAAAGGTGATTTTCCTTTGCCTGCAATATTCTTCTTCAGTTCTCTGTTGTCTTTAAGATAGGTTTCTGAAAGTGGATCCATCAAAGCTGTGTTTTTTTTAATCTTTCCATTATATACCACTGAAATGATTCTTTTTCAAAAATGTTCTTTTTTGGAAATAACTCCTTAGTATCACACAAACACTGCAAATCTGAAAAATAAAAAAAGTAATAAAAAGGTATATACATATATTCCATGAAAAATAAAACTTCTATGGCAGAAACTGGAGATAAGTGAAAATAATGCTTAATAGAAGTAACGGCTGAAAACATTCTGAAATATTGAGAACTGGTATCCAGGGAGAGAAAACTAGAAAAAAATTTAAGGTGATAAGTCTACAATGAGTGGAGGATAAACAGAATCACATGACTACTATACAGTGTATTTACAGAAATTTAAAGACTACTATAAGCTTGTGCTATAATGTCTTTGAGAGAAGAGAGGAGGATCACAGAGAGGGTTCCAGCAGTGACAAATTAGAATTGGTTGGTGTGGAGAACAGGATACATCACTAATGAGTTCCACATGGAAAATGCCCAGAACACAATTAAGATAGGCCATATTTTCAAGTTCCATTACCTCTATGTCTCAGGCAAATTGTATAACAAATCTGAGCCCTCAAACTCTAATATGATGAATATAAGAATAATTATTCTCATGGAATTATTGTGAGGATTAAGACTAAAGATCTTTGGCATAACAGAAATACTTATAAAGTAGTATCTATTATTAATTTTTGTAACTATGGAATAAGACTTTGGCAACTATGAGATCTATGCAATGAATATTATTTAAACCCATCTCTCACATTACTGCTCAATAAGTGGTAGTGGTTTTTAATCTTATTATTACAGGAGAATTGTGGAAAATATTAAAGGAATGGGGATTAAGGATGTTAAAATAGACTCCCAGGGAGTAACACCAGCCAGTTAAGTGTAAATCATTTTATTATCTCCTATTCCTGTCCCCAATACATTGATATTATCACTTTTTCATAGTCCAGTACCTGTCTTGTTCTCATTTTTGCTTATTCATCTTTCATTGCTTGATCTTTCACTATAACTCTTGAATCAATCCCCAGCACTGGTTCAAGCCAACACCCTTACTCTGTGCCTGCATCTGAGTGACCGAACATAGCTGGAAAAACACACACCATGAAGATAAGAAGTCCCATTTACAATATAAGAACACAAATATGAATCTTGGCCACAGCATTGACCAGCAATTTTATTATACATTTTCTTGATCAACTTAAATCAGTGAAGAAGTGACATAGGGTATAAAGTTGCCTAATGAAATAGAAGAGAGCCCAGAAAGAGATCCAAGTTTTTATGAGATCTTACTATGGTAGAGAATTGGACTTTTAAACGATGGAGGAGGAAGTTGGAATAGCTGAATAAACGATAATGAGAAATGGTCATTGAAAAATATTTCCTACTTCACATCATAAACAGAAGTAAACTGCAGATGGATTAAAATATAACTATAAAACTAAATCTATAAAATCTGTAAAACTTTTCAAGTCAAAGATTTGTGCCAAATCTTACATATAAAAATAATACAATGTTACATGTACTCCCATTTTTAAAATGGAACAAAACAAGGATATTCCCTAATACTGCTGTAACTCAAGTTATGCTGGAGGTTCTAGCCAACGTAACAAAATAAAAAAAAATTTTTTTTAAAGAGAAAGAGATAGCTTTTAATAGAAAAGCAGAATGGTAGGGAAAAGAGGGTAATTTTTTTCTAAAAGAATAATAGAGAAGTGGACTTGTTCTACCAAGAGTATACACACAGAAAGACACACATATTATATCCATAATACATATAAATATATAAAGTTCCTAAAGTCATGATAATTAATACAGTGTTGAACTAGAATAGAAAACTTAAGTGAAAACATAAGCTTGCTAAACAATATACTGTATACAGTTTGATACTCTGTGTATGTGTATACCAAAATAATACTGCCTATTTTCTGTGAGTAGTTATATATGATCCAATGAAACGTCAAAAGATCTATAAAAGTACATATCAAAGATAAGAGTGATTCCCAAGGGAAAGGTGGCAAAATGGAGTTTATACATATCTACAATGATTTTAATGTATTTCTAAACATTTTATATTGAAAATTGGTTTATACTTAAATCATTCAAGAGTACAAATATTGAATGGTGTCTTTTGGTGTAGGCTGGTAGCACCTTTGCCAATATAATTCTTTAAACACTTTGTAGGCTACCTATTTACTGATATAATCTTACTCCGTGCTCCAAAACTCATACCCATTAATATCAATTATTCACAAGACATGCTTCTCTTTCCAGAACCATTTACTGCTATGAGTATTGTTTTCATTGAACCATGACTTTATGCTCCCAGAAACCTTTTTAGGCTAGACTGCCATATTTCTTTCAGATACTTTAATAAGCGTGTTTTTTTTTTTTTTTTTTTTTTGAGACAGAGTCTCACTATGTTGCCCTGACTAGAGTGCCGTGGCGTCAGCCTAGCTCACAGCAACCTCAAACTCCTGGGCTCAAGCGATCCTTCTGCCTCAGCCTCCCGAGTAGCTGGGACTACAGGCATGCGCCACCATGCCCAGCTAATTTTTTCTATATATATATTTTTAGTTGTCCAGATCATTTCTTTCTATTTTTCAGTAGAGACGGGGTCTCGCTCAGGCTGGTCTCGAACTCCTGACCTTGAGCGATCCACCCGCCTCAGCCTCCCAGAGTGCTAGGATTACAGGCATGAGCCACCGCGCCCGGCCAATAAGCGTGTTTTAATAAAGCAACTTATAGCCACATCCTGGACTTAACCTTTATACTGAGTCTCTCTTTCTGACAGTGTTGTGGCTACATATTTAGTCTCACATATTCCACACATATATATTTAATTTTCCTTTGAAAGGGTTTAATTACATAAATTGTGCTACATCCATGCCTGGAATACTATGAATCCATTAAGATTGATCTAATTCTATGTTTATTGCCATGAAAGTTTATGAGAAAACATTGTATATATGGTAGATTAATAGTAAAAATAGCTAAAACTCTCCACCAATTCTTTGCAATCTGACTTGGAAGCACCTTTCATCAAAGGCTAAGGCTTATTTCTGCAACCCTTAAATCCAGGCTGCCCGTGAGACTTGCTTTGTCCAAAAGAATGTGGCCAGTGTCATTTGTCAGTTCATACCTAATTCTCAAGGGATTCTGTGGTCTCCACTGTTTTTCTAAACCTGATTCTGCCATAACAAACCTGGGCTTGCCTGCTAGAGGATGAGAGACTGTGTGAGAACTGTAGTCAGCCCAGATGTATTAGGTAAGGTCCAGACATGTGAGCAAGCCTGTCACTTCGGCCTGCTCCAGATCAGCAGAACTGATCAGCCTTCCCCATACCATTAGGAATAACAAAAAGCTGTTATTGCAAATCACTAAATTTTGTGATTGTGTGTTACACAAAAGTTGCTAATAAAAAATGGTATCCAGAATGGGGTCCTGCTGAAACAAAATCTCAAACTGTGGCACTGACTTCAGGGCTGGATAGCAGCTGGGTCTGAAAAAATCACCTGTACTTAACAAAGGCTTGGAAAATGGTGGCGCTGTCACGGGTAGTAGAACATTGGTAAAACTATCACATGCAGTAGTCTGAAAAATAAAAAAACAAAAAGCATTCAATAAAGTTTTGAACTTGGATAAGATTTTTGCCAGTTAGGAAGTTTAAAATACCAGATGCTTGTTCCTAGCTTCGCATGATAAGGAATTGCAAAATAGAAGTGGCCAGTTTGCAAATAAATGTAGAAGGCACATAGAGTGCACAGGAATTGCTATGTTGGAAAATGAAGTTGGTTCTTATCTCCAGCCTCTCAAATCAGTAACAGATAAAATCCATAAAACTACTAGAAAGACAAGAGCTTGGCATAAAGATCAAATCAAGGTGTGGCTACGAGATGATTTATTAAGACTTCTGGAAGTATTATAGCAGTTTTAGTCATCCTTCTCACTAGATGAAAGGGATTTTTGAAAGCTTGAAGGCATGGTACCATGGGAACTTAATCCTCAAACCAATAGATAGATTTAGAGAGAGGAGCATGTCTCAAAAGTGACTGAAAATGGATGTGGCTTTTAGAAGCATGGCGGGAACTGTATCTAGTAAGTGGAAAGCCCACAAAGTGCATAAAGGATTCTACTGGTAAAGGTGCAGACAGTCTAGACTAAAAGAGACTGAGATCATTCAAACTGTAAAAAGTTCTCTGGGCTCCTATCTATTATGGTTAAGAAACAGGCCAAGAAAGCTCAGCTCCTCATGTAGGCCATTTCTTCAAGAGTAGCCAACGAAGGTGATGAAAAAGGAAAGATGTCTCAGAGAGCAAATCCAAGAGAGCCAGAGCCAAGAATGGTGGATACCAATGGACTGGGAAGTACCCTTAGGGAGCAGGGATGGAGGGTAATCGAGGAATACTCCTCACCACTGGGTTGGGGTACTTGGTGACATTTGCCCAGAGAGAATCAAAAATTGCTTTGGAACAGTGACTCTTATGTGGCTCCCATTCCTCTTTTCCAATGGGCTTGTTCACCGTGGCTACCCAGCCTGTTTCACCACTACATGCTGTGTGTGTCAGGGCTGGAGGCTGATAGTTTGTCTTTTAGCTCACAGGACTCGTGGTCAAGAAAAGCTGTATCTGAGGATCCAGTCTAGACCTATTGTAGACTACAAGATCCTGGATTTTGAGGTGGGTGCTATGATTAGATGTTTGGAGACCCTAGGATGTGGTCAGCAGAGACCCTGCATACAGGGGGCATGTGGGTCTTTGGGGCAGAGGGTGGATTACAAAAGTGGCCCCAATTCCACGTCCTTCTTTGCAACAGGACTTTCCAGTCTTCCCATCAAGGCATGATGCCTATTTCTCATTCTTGGCCAAGAGAATCCATCACATCTGTCAAATGATAGAGAGCAAGCACCTAGAGGCCTTGTGGGCCCCCACCCTCTCCTGAAACCTGCCTTTGCCATAATAACAGCCCAGGCTGCCTGCTGGAAGAGGATAGACCAGCAAACCAAAGTCAACTCAGCCCAGCCTGGCCCAGATCAGCAGAACTGCTCAGCTGATCCTAGAATGGGAAAAGCAATAAATGGTGGTTGTTTTAGGTCATTAGGTTTTGAAGCTATCTATTGCGCAGTAAGAAAAATTGATAAAATAGTTATGTCATTTTGGTGGCAGGGTCTTACTCTGGCATTCAGCATAGAGTGCTGTGGAACAATCATGGATCACTACAGCCTTGAACTCCTGGGCTCAAATGATCCTCCTGCCTCAGCCTCCTGAGTAGCTGGGACTATGGGTACGTGCCACATGCCTGGCTAATTTCTTTTATTTTTTGTAGAGATGGGGTTTTGTTATGTTGCCCAGGCTGGTCTCAAATTCTTGGCCTCAAGCGATCCTCCTAACTCGGCCTCCGAAAGTGCTGGGATTACAGGTGGGAACCAATACACCCAGCTGTTTCTTTAAAAAAAAAACAAATATTCCTTTTAATAGGTTGTCTCTAACTGGTAAGATTGCAAGTTCACTTTGATTTTTACCTAGGGATTCTTTTTATTTTCTGAAATTTGTGATGTTTTTTGTTTTAAAGTTGAGAACAGTAAAAAAAAAAAAAAAGAAAAAAAACTGCTATCCCCACTCTGAACCACCCGTAAAGGAAAAAATGTACTAAATAATAAATACCAAAATAAAACACGGTAATTTATAAAATGTAGCAGAGGTACAAGTCCAGTCAAACAGATTAATGGAATAGCAAAAAAAAGCCGTGAAATAGAAGCACAAAGATAAGAATAGTACCTACTCAAAGAAACAATCCAAAACAATGAGTTGAGATGGAATTATTTAATAAAAGTTGTGGTGTAGGGATTAAAATTTAGGAGGGAGGTGGTCAGATCATACCCAAGATACCTTTGGCATAATATTTTTGAAGTTATATATAAAACAATCAATTTATAGGCAAATTAGGAGGAAAAAGCTAAATCTTTGTGGTTATTTTAGAGGACAGGAAACTTTTCAATAATGGAAGTAAGAGAAATTACAAGGAATTTGTCTATGTGAAAATTGGTACCCACCAAAAATAAAGCAAAGATTTTAATAAAAGCCAAATGACAAATTTGGAGCCACTATGACAATGCATAATTATGTTATTATATACATGGTCATAAAAAGAGAAGTATAAAGACATAAAAATGCAAAATACAGATAAAGAACAAGATAATGCACAAAAGCAACCCATACACATGCAGAAGAAACTTGGAAAAATATCCTCACTAGTAACAAATAGCTAAAAATTAAATCAATGTGGTATATTTTTTACCTGTTATATTTAGCACAGTTTAAATTAAAAATACCTCTGTCTTGGTGAGTCCAACCAGTGCTCCCTATCCCTCTGTAGCATCCTTACTGATCTTACCTGTTCCAAATGTCAGCTATCCGTTAGTATTCATGCTCTGTGGACTTGTACACTTATGAAATTGTTCCCAAATTTAACAAACTTGTAATACTTAAATTTATTTTAAGGTTCTATAATTCAGATATGTATGAAATATTGGTAGAACAAGAAAGAGTTGTTTCTATGAAGATGAAATTGAATGGTTTAGGAAAACCTGAAAAAAGCCAGATACTTTAAAAAACAACAGTTAAATTATTTGAAAGCAAGATAATAATAAAGACTACAGCAAAAACAACTGTAAAAGTTCTGCCTTCAGATTGTTCTAGATATCTTTAAGTTCTCACTTCCTTTCAAAGAAACTGAAACTGAAATTTATAGATAATGCATGGTCATGGTTTATCCAAAAACAATGAAACAGAACTTAAGTCAATTTAATATATACTCAAGTCCTCAGCCTGACATCAAAAGCTTGGTAAATTAATGTACAATTATCAAGTTAAACTAAAATATTCAAATTATGTATAACATTTTTTATGATTCTTCACTTCAAATGACTATTTATTTATTTGTTTTTTAGAGATGGGGTCTCATTATGTTGCCCAGGCTAATTTTGAACTCCTGGGCTCAAGGGATCCTCCCACCTCAGCCTCCCAAGTAGCTGGGACTATAGGCATGCACCACCATGCCCAGCTTCAAATGACTTTTTAACTGGCAAACTACTGGTCTGAAATATGTTATTTAATGTTAATGGGCATCTACCTTATACACTGTTAAGAATAAAGGTCAAAAGAGCTTTTTAACCCTTGGACCTAGGAATCCCATATCTTAGAACTAATCCTTTCTGGGACAAGGCACTCACTCCCCAGCTGCCCAGGGTGTTGGCAGCCAATGACTCAGCTGAGTCCCCATCTGGGGCTTGTTCTTGGTAGAAGAATCTGAGGTCACACCCCTCCCAGGAGCACCTGCCTCCAATGACTGCTCAGTGTGGTACAAAGGCCTAACTCTCCTCCCTTATTTGGGGGCAACCTGAAGTGCTATCCCAGCCCTGGAACTCCTTGCACAGTCAGCTGTGGCCTCTGCTGTACCTGCATTGCGGTTCAAAGTGTCCTTCCTCCCTCACTCCTGGACACTGACAGCATTACCTGGTAAACTTCCTGAATGCAAAACTCCATTTATTTCTCTATTTTTCAGGGAAATCAACCTAAGATGCTAATAAAATATAGACAAAGCCATGCAAATAAAAGATGTGTGTGTTCCAGAGTAAAAATTAGCCAGAAATTACAAAGCCAACTTAAGGGGCTATGATATATATATTTCGATATATACCAAAATAAAAAAGGGCAGTGCTCTATGGAAGAAGAAAGACAAAAACTGTATAAATTCAACAATTAGAACAATAATCTGAAAACATGGATGTTATTTCTGGAACTTAAAAATTTTTCTTTTTTACAAAAAACATAAAATGTATCATCTTTTCCAGATTTCAGAGGAAAAAGTCATTCCTCCTTGAATGACATATCACTCTGTCTTCTGCTCAAAAGGGAAAACTCACCGATGACCACCTTTCAAGGGTGCCATTTCTTGATGGCCAGGCTCTGTCTTCCATGAGGCTACGCCTACAGCTTGTCCCCTAATCTCCCCACCTGCTATATTGCTCAGGCTGGTCTTGAACTCCTGACCTCAAGTGATCCATCTGCCTCTACTTCCCAAATTGCTAGGATTATAGTCATGAGCCACAGTGGGCAGCCACATACCTGATATGAAACCATTAGTGAGCAATGGGATAAATGGAGCTATAAAACTGGCCACAAAGGAGTGATGTTAGCAAGATGGCAGACTAAGAAATTCCAGGACTTCTTTGCTCCATGGAAATAGCAAAATCGGAACAAAACTAAATAATGACTAAAATAAATTTATAGCAGCTCTAGAATACAGTTAGAGGTCTACAGCATGCCAGACACAGTGACTCATGCCTGTGATCCTAGAACTTTGGGAGGCTGAGGCAGGAGGATCTCTTGAGACCAGGCAGTTTGAGGTTGCAGTGAGCTATGATGACGCCACTGCACTCCAGCCTGGACAATAGAATGAGATCCTGTTTCAAAAAAAAAAAAAATCTACAAAAATCAAGTGAATGCCCAATCAAGGAAAAGCCACATTCAAACATTCGAAGTGGTAGGAAATCCTGTATTTTTACTCACCCTTGGCCCATCACCTCCCTGTTATGGCATGGTACAGCATAGTTTGAAGAAAGCAGAAGTTTAGTTTAGGATTCAAAAGACAAATGCATAAAGATAATTATAAATCTATGTTAATGGGTACCTAATATATAAAGATGTAATTTGTGACATTAATAGCATAAAATGGGGTAGGGAAGAGCTATAAGGAAGCAGAATTTTTGTATGCAATTGAAGTTAAGCTGGTAACAATATAAAATAGATTGTTAGAAGTTTATGATGTTATATGTAATTCCCTCCATCAAAATGGAGGGAGCAGAGGAGACCTTATTTGCAATATTTTAACCTGTCTGGGGCTACCTGAGGGACTGGTCACTGTTTCGTTTGACTTGGAGCTCAGATGGGAAAAAATGGCATGGCATGTGTCTCAGTTTGCGAAAAGTCATGGAAAGCTGCAGGTACTACTTATGAAAGCTACAGTGGTGCTACAGACCCACAGATGCTTCGGAAAGAGTTTATAGGTGCAGGAATATATTAATAATAGAAATTCTAAGGCCCTGAAGTGAAGGTGGGATGACACACTTCAAGAAATTAAGATAGTTAAAAGTAGCCACATATACACGGGAGTAGACACACACACACACACACACACACACACACACACACACACACACGGGCCCTGGCAAGATGCATGCTCAGAAAAAACCTGAGAAGACCTTAACCCTTTAACTTGGGCTGATTACAACACTCAGAACAGGCCTTGATAATAGTGAAGGTCTTCATTGGCACAGAGCCAATCTGCAAAACTGGAATAGGTGAATGTTTTTTCAAATGGTCAATTTTCACCATAAAAATCACAAGGCATATAAAGAAAACATGCCTACCTGAAGGAAGAAAATAAAGTGGCAGAAAGCATCCCTGAAGAAACAGACTTTGGGCATACTAGATGAAGAATTTTTTAAAGCTGTCTTAAGTAAGGTCAAAGAACTAAAGGAAAATATGGGCAAACAACTAAAGGAAATCAAGAAAATGATATATGAATGAAATGAGAATATCAACCAAAAGATAGAAATTGTAAAAAAGGAACCAAAAAGATTCTGGAGCTGGAAAAGTACAATAACTGAATTGAAAATCTTACTAGAAGAATTCAGCAGTAGACTCAAACAGGCAGAAGAAAGAATCAGTGAATTTCAAGACAGGAGATTTGAAATTATCAAGTCTAAGGAGAAAAAAAAAATAAAGAAAGGTGAACAAAGCCTAAATGACTTATGTGACACCATTGAGTGGACCAATTTATATTATATTATGTGTGTTCCAGAAGAAGAAGAGAAAGAAGTGAAATATTTAATGAAATAATTCCCCAAATCTTCCCAAATTTGAGGAAAGAAAGAAGCGGATCTATAAATCCAAGAAACTCAAAGAACTTCAAGCAGAATAAAACCAAAGAGACCTACACAGAAACACATTATAATCAAATTGTCAAAAGGCAAAGACAAAGACAGAACCTGGAAAGCAGCAAGAGAAAAGTGGATTGTCATGTATAAGGGATTCACAGTAAGATTATCAGCAGAAACCTTGGGAGCCAGAAGGCAGAGAGATGATATATTTCAGGTGCTGAAAGGAAAAAAAAAAAAAACACCCAAACACCCTGTCAATTAGCAATCCTATAATACGTATGGCAAATTGTCTTTCAAAAATGAGGGAGAAATTAAGAAATTCCCAGATAAAGAGAGACAAAACCTGCCCTACAAGAAATGCTAGAGGGAGTCTATCAAGTTGAAATGAAAGGACGCTAGACAGTAACTTGAAGTGATATGAAAATTGAAAGATCTTCAGTAAAGGTAAATACATAGACAAAATTGTAGTTTTGTTTATTACTCCACTTTTAATTTCTACAGTATTTAAAAGATAAATGCATAAAAATAATTATAAATCTATGCTAATGGGTACCTAATATGTAAAGATGTAATTTGTGACATTAATAATATACAATGAGGTAGATAAGAGCTGTAAAGAAGTAGAATTATTGTATGCAATTGAAGTTAAGCTGGTAACAATATAAAGTAGATTGTTATAAGTTTATGATGTTATATATAATCCCCATGGAAACCACAAGGAAAATATCTATAGAATATACACAAAAGGAAATGAGAAAAGAATGAAATCAGTAATGGAGAAAATGACATACAAAAGCTAAAAGCTACAGGACATACCTTCATTTGAATAACAAATGGCAAAAGTAAGTCCTTTCCTATCAATAATTACTTTGTAATGTAAATGGAATAAACTCTCTAATCAAAAGACATAGATTGCCAAGATGGAGGAAAAACCAGGATCCAACTGTCTGCTGTCTACAAGAGAATAACCTTAGATCTAATGACACACATACATTGAAAGTGAAAAGACAAAAAAAGGTACAGTAGTCCCCTTTATCTGTTTGAGATACATTCCAAGACTCCTAGTGGATGCCTGAAACCATAGATAGTACCGAACCCTGTCTATGGTGTGCTTTTTCTTTCTTTTTTTTTTATTTCAGTAGTTTTAGAGGGTAAGAATGTTTTTTGTTACATGGATGTATAAAGCTGAAGTCTGGGCTTTCAGTGTACCAGTCCCCAAAATAGTGTACGTTGCTCCTGATAGGTAGATCTTTATCCCTCATCCCTCCCAACCTCCTCTTCTTGGTTTTCAGTGTCCATTACACCACTTTATGACCATATATACCCCTTGCTTAGCTCTCACTTATAAATGCAAACATGTGGTATCTGTTTCTCCATTCCTGAGACACTTCACTCATTCTAGCATTACCCTGGTACCAAAGTGAGAAAATGAGACAATGATACTACAATAAAAGAAAACGGCAGACCAATATCTCTGATGAATATTGATATACAAGAGTTGTACAATGAAAATCACAAAATGTTGCCAAAAGAAATTAAAGAAGACACAAATAATAAAGAAAATGCTTCTGAATTTGGGTCAAGGAAAAAATTAAGAAGGAAATCAAACATTTCTTCAAACAAATGAAAATCAAAATACAACATACCAAAATGTATGGGATTCAGTAAAAATAGAGCTAATAGGGAAGTTTATAGTAATGAATTCTTACATCAAAAAAAGTAGAATGATTTGAAACAGACAATCCAATGATATATCTCAAGGAACTAGATAGGCAAGAATAAACCAAACCAAAAATGAGTTAAGGAAAGAGATGTTAATGATCAGAGCAGCACTAAGCAAAATAGAGACCAAAAAAAGAGGAATAAATGAAGTGAAAATTTGGTTTTTTAAAAAAGACAAACAAAATTGATAAATTGCTAGCTATAATAAACAAAAAAGAGAATACCCAAATAAACAAAATAAGAAATGAAAGAGGAGTTATTACAATTGATATCATAGAAATACAAAAGATCATCAGAAACTATTATGAACATCCCTACACCAATGAACTAAAAAACTTAAAGAAAATGGATAAGTTCCTGGACATATATATCCTGCCAAGATTGAATCAGGAAGAAATAGAAAACTCAAACAGATCAGTAAGGAGTAATGGGATTAAAGCAATAATAAATAAATAGTCTTGCAACAAAGACAAGGCTGCAACTAGATGGCTTCACTGCCAAATTCTACCATTAGTACAAAGAAGAGCTAACACCAATTCTCCTCAAACTTTTCCAAAAAATTGAAGAGAAGGAAATTCTCCCCAAATCATTCTACAAATCCAGGATTACTCCGATACCAAAACTAGGCAAGGATGTAACAAAAAAGGAAAACTACAGGCCAATACCCCCCATGAACATAGACATAAAAATCCTTAATAAAATACCAGAAAATTGAACCCATCAGCATATCTAAAAGATAACACAGCATGATCAAGTGGGATATATCCCAGAGATGAAAGGATGGTTCAACATACCCAAATAAATAAAGGTGATATATCACATTAACAGATCCAAGAATAAATATTGTATGATCATCTCAACAGATGCAGAAAAAGTATTTAATAAAACTCAACATCCCTTCATGCTAAAAATTCTCAACAAATAGACATAAAAGGAACATACTTCAATATAATAAAGGCCACATATGACAAACCCATAGCTAGCATCAGACTCTAGGGGGAAAAGCTGAAGACTTTTCCTCTAAGAACTGGAACAAGACAAGGATGCCCACTTTCACCACTCCTTTCAACATAATACTTGGAAGTATTAGTCAGAGTAATCAGGCAAGAGGAGGAAATAAAAAGCATCCAAACTGGAAAAGTAGAAGTCAAATTGTTCCTCTTTACAGGTGATATGACCTTATATCTAGAAAAACCTAAAGACTCCACCCCAAATATCTTAGATCTGATAAATAAATTCAGCAAAGTTGTAGGATACAAAACCAGCATGCAAAAAATAGTAGTGTTTCTATACACCAATAATGAAGTATAGCTGAGAAATAAATCAAGAAGGAAATCCCATTTACAATAGCTACAAAAAATATGCAGGAATAAATTTAACCAAGGAGGTAAAAGACCTCTGTAAGGAAAACTATAAAACACTTATGAAAGAAATTGAAATGGACACAAAGAAATCAAGATATTCCATGTTCATGGATTGGAAGAATTAATACTGTTAAAATGACCATACTACCTAAAGAAATCTATAGATTTAATGCAATTCCTATCAAAATACCAGTGACATTTTTCACAGAAAAAAAATCCTAAAATTTGTACACAACCACAAAAGAGCCAGAACTACCAAAGCAATCCTAAACAAAAAGAACAAAGCTGGAGGTATCAAACTACCTGGCTTAAAATATATTACAAAGTATAGTAACCAAAACAACATGGTATTGAAATAAAAACAGACATGTAGACCAATGGACCAGAATAGAGAACCCAGAAATAAATCCACGTATTTATAGCCAACTGATTTTCAACAAAGGTGCCAAGAATATTCATTGGAGAAAGGACACCCTTTTAAATAAATGATGCTTGGAAAATTGGATGTCCATATACAAAAGGAAGAAACTTGGTCCCTATCTCTCACTATATACAAAAACTACTTGATATGGATTAAATACTTAAACAGAAAACTGAAACCTATAAAACCAGGAGAAGAAAACTCAGAGAAACACTTAAGTACACTGGTCTAGGCAAAGATTTTATGGCTAAGATATCAAAAGCACAAGCAACAGAAACAAAATTACACAAATGGGACTGTATTAAACTACTAATACAAAGCTTTGGCACAGCAAAGGAAACAATCAACAGAGCAAGGAGACAGCCTGTTGAATGGGAGAAAATGTTTGCAAACTATTCAGCTGACAAGTAACTAATATCCAAAATATACAGGGAATTCAAGCAACTCAATAGTAAAAAACCAAATATTCTCATTAATAAATGGGCAAAGGCCATGCATAAATATTTCTTAAAAGAAGATGCACAAATGGCCAATGGATATATGAAAAAATGTTTAACATGATTAATAATCAGGGAAATGCCACTCAAAACTACAATGAGATAGAATCTTACCTCAGTTAGAATGGCTGCTATTGAAAAGACAAAAAATAAAGTGCTAGGGAGGTGGCAGAGAAAAGGGAACTTATACACTCTTGGTGGAAATGTAAATTAGTACAGTCACTATGGAAAACAGTATGGAGATTTCTCAAACAACTAAAAATAAAACTACTATATTATCCAGCAGTTCCACTACTGGCTATTTATCCAAAGAAAAGGAAATAAATATATCAAAGGGATACCTGCACATCATGTTTATTGCAGCACTATTCACAACAGCAAAGATACAGAATCAACCCAAGCATCCATCAATGGATGAATAAATAAAAAAATGTAGTATATATACACAATGGAATACTATTCAACCATAAAAAAGAATGAAATCCCATAATTTGCGGCAACATACATGGAACTGCAGGTCATTATGTTAAGTGAAAGAAGCCAGGGATAGAAAGACAAATATCACATTTTCTCACTTATATGTGGGAGTTAAAAATGTTCATCTCAGGGAGGTAGAGAGTAGAATGACAGTTACCAGATGTTGGGAATGGTCTGGGTTAAGGGGATCAAGAGAGATTTGTTAATGGGTACAAACATATAATTAGATAGAAGGAGTAAGTTCTAATGTTCAATAGCAGGGTAGGGTGACTACAGTTAACAACAATGTATTTTATATTTCAAAATATTAAATAGCTAGAAAAGAAGACTTGAAATTTTCCCAACACACAGAAATCATAATATTCAAGGTGATAGATTGCCGGGAGTTAGCTACTCTCCTAGCAAAACAGGCCCCAAGGTAGGACTGTTGCAAGGGATATGGAAATAATAGGAAATAAAGAAATAATATAATGGAGAAATGATTGAGACAGAGACAAAGTGCAGTTTAAATGATGGGGGAATTAGGGGGTCTCCAGCATTCCCATGAGCTATGAGTCCACCAGTGAAGTCCCACATCAGTATTTATTGTTATGGCAAATAGTTGTCTTTTGTTAAAGAATTATGTGTACAGCTCATTTTTTGAAGTTTCCAGGGGAACCTTACCTAATTCTGTCTACAAGAATAGATGGTTACACAATTTTTCTAAGATAAGCATGTTAAGCCCTAAGTTAGAAACAGACCTGGCTGAGCATACAAATTAAAGATAAAATGTACACAATGAGAACACTGAGTCTGTGTACTACTCTAATCTACTTCTTCTAAACACAGACACATGTAGTCAGGAGTGAAGCAGGAATAGCCTTGAAGTCTAGGATAGTTCCAGCTGCATGTTATCTGCTGGGCAGGCATTTTAATCAGCGTCTCCGTCAAGGACCCAAACCGAGCCTCTGCCTTGCAGAAAAGCTCAAGGCAATGGCCGGCAGCAAAGAAGAAACATTGCTTTGCAAACATCCTCTGACAATGCCTCCCTTGTTGGAACCGGCTTCTATTCTGTGAACTAACATGTCGACAGAGTCCTTTAAGGCAAAGCCCTGCAAAACTCCTGAAACTTTTCACATCTCTTAGCCTATTTCCCAAGAATGGATACCTTAAATACCCTGATTTGAACATTATATTATATACATGTAACAAAATAACACATGTGCCTCATAAATATGTAGAAATATCATGTATCAATATAAAAAAGAAAGTTGAAAAAAATGCTGTTGCATTTAAGGAAAAAATTATTATATTTAAGTAGTTTTCTACTATGACTATTTTATTAGGAAAGAATACTGAATTAATCTAATACCTTTCAGTAATTATTGATATAAATATATTACTTTTTAAATTTAAAATCATACACTATTTTAATTTCCTGATATTCTATCACTCTTAAATTTTAGACTAAAATTTTTACTAATTTTTAAAATACACTACAAGATTCTATTTGCTAAAATGTTATCTAGAGTTTTGCATCTGTGGTCATAAGTAATTTGAGTCAATAGTTCCTTATTTTGTACTATAGTTTCTATAATGGTCTTAGAGTGACAGCATATTTGCAATGAAGCAATTAAAAGAAATAATAAAATATATTGGGATACATTCTATTTCTCTATACCTTGGAATGATTTGAATTAATAAAATTATCTGATCTTTAAACCTGAAGCAAATTCAGATATGGATCCATCTGTTCATGTTCTGTATTCTATTAAATCTTTATTTCAGCATATTATGGGGGTACAAATGTTTAGGTTACGTATATTGCCCTTGCCCCATCCGAGTCATATTCTGTATTTTTTAATCAACTTTATTGAGATATAATTAACAACAATAAACTGCATCCATTTTGTGACATTCAAGATGTCAATGCATTTTGACAGTTGTGTACACTTGTTAAATCACCAACACAATCAAAATACAGAACATTTTTTCATCTCCAAAAGATTCATGTGCCCCGTTGCTGGCCATACCTCTCTCTGCCCCTATTTCCAGGCAACTGCTAATCTGATTTTTGTCATGTCAGCATTAGTTTGCCCTTCTAGAATTTCATATAAATGCAATTATACAGAATGTAATACTTTTTTATGTCTGGTGTCTTTTATCAAAATGAGTTTGAAATCCATCCATGTTGTTACATCTATCAGTGGTCCATTGGTTCTTTTTTTTTTTTTTTTTTTGAGACAGAGTCTCACTCTGTTGCCCGGGCTAGGGTGCCGTGGCGTCAGCCTAGCTCACAGCAACCTCAAACTCCCGGGCTCAAGCAATCCTTCTGCCTCAGCCTCCCGAGTAGCTGGGACTACAGGCATGTGCCACCATGCCCGGCTAATTTTTTCTATATATTTTTAGTTGTCCGATTAATTTCTTTCTATTTTTAGTAGAGACAGGGTCTCGCTCTTGCTCAGGCTGGTTTCAAACTCCTGAGCTCAAACAATCCGCCCGCCTCGGCCTCCCAGAGAGCTAGGATTACAGGCGTGAGCCACCGCACCCGGCCTAGTCCATTGGTTCTTAATGCTGAATTGTATTGTAGTTTTCTCTTTATGCATATACATTTTATCCATTCACTTGATGATGGACATGTAGGTTGTTTCTGTTTGAGGCTATTGTGAGGAAATATGCTACCAACATTCATGTAGAAGCCTTTGTATGGACATAAGTTTTCATTTCTCTTGGGTTAAATACTAAAGTGGAATGATTGGATTGTATGATAGCTATGTGTTTAACTTTTTAAGAATTTGCCAAACTATTTTCCAAAGTCTCTGTTCCATTTTATATCCTTATTTGCCATGTATGAACTCCAGTTGCTCAACATCTCCCAACAGTTGGTGCCGTCAATCATTTTAGTTTTAGTCATTTTAATTAATGTGTAGATTTCATTGTGGTTTTATTCATTTTTAATTTTTTGTAGAGATAGTGTCTTGCCGTGTTGCGCAGGTTGGTCTTGAATTCCTTTCCTTAAGTGATCCTCCTACCTTGGCCTTCCAAAGTGCTGGGATTACAGACGTGAGCCACTGCACCTGACCAACATTGTGGTTTTAATTTGTATTTCCCCAATGGCTAATGCTGAAATCCTTTCTTATACCTATTGGCCATTTCATATCATAAGATATGGCCAATAGGGACATTGTTTCATATCTTCTCATATCTTATTTTATGAATTATCTCTGTTCAAGTATTTTGTCATTTTTATTGGGCTGTCTTCTTACAATTGGGTTGTAAACATCTTTATATTTTCAGGAAACAAGTGTTTTGTCAGAATTATATTGCAAATATTTCCTCCCATTCGGTGTCTTTTCTTCTCACTTTCTTAAGTGTCTTTCAAAGGAAAAGAGTTTTTAATTTTGAAAAGTCCAATTTATTTTTTCTTTCTTTTGTAGTTTATTATTCATATGTCCTAACTAAAAAACATTTTCCTATAGGCCTGGTTACATTTTAAGTGGTAGTCCTGTAATGATATTTATAATTTCTTTCATAGTTATTGGGTTTTTTTTCAGTTTTTTATTTCTTCTTCAATTTTGATCAATTGTCTTGCTAGGAAATCATTCCTTTACTGTAGGTAGCATTCTCTTCTGATTCCATTAATTGATATTAATATCTATGGTTCTTTTTACTTATTACAAATATTGTAAAATTTTTGCTATCCCTTCAAGTAACTTGGGTTTGTGTGAGGTTATCTAGTTTACTAAGGTTTTTTAAAATTTATATTTATTTTAATAGGAAAAGGATGGATTACTTTATAAATTTCAATGGCTAAATAAGTTTAGGAATGCTTTCAGTTGCAGTAAATCTAAAATACAATGGTTTGTGCCAAATATGTTTATTTTTACCACGTTGCTAAAGTCTATAGACAAGTTGCTGCTAGTGTTGACTCAATAATGTCAGAACCAGGTTCTCTGATTCTTTTGGCCTTTCCATGATGGTTTTAAGAAGGTCACCATTGCTGTGGGAAACATACACATGGCAGGAAGAATTGTAGAATTGATGGCAGCAGCTAAGTCTGTCTGTCTGTTTTCTTAGGAAAGCAAAGGTTTCCCAGGACATATCTACCAATGTTTTGTTTCCCTAGGCCTGAGGCAGGTCACTTGGCTACTACCAGCTTCAAACGATGGTAATGAAGTAAGTAACGAGAGAGGAGTATTGGCATTGCATGTTGGTTCAGCAAACCAATAGTGTCTGCCACTGTGAAAGTGGCTATCCATGTCCAGGAAAAGAAATTAATCATTTTCCCATAAGATACACAAATTATGCATAAGAACATTTTAAAAATCTTACAATATGTGAAACTTAAGCCTAGAAATTCAGAAACTGTAAAAGACAGGCATATTTAAATATGTGAAAATTAAAAGTATGTGAATGGGAAAATATATGTGAAATTGACACAAGTAATAGATGTTATTTAAAAAGAAATCACTACCTTTAACATATAAAAAGCTGATACAAATTGATAAGACAACTCAAAAAGAAAAATTTATGATTAAATGGTTTATAAAGCCAATTTACAGAATGGGAAATTCAAATGGCCAAGATACATTCGGAGGCATATAAATATGCAAATTAATATCAGTTGTCACTTTGAACTCATAAAACTTCTCAAGGTTAAAGAGTATCAGCTACTTTTAGTAAAGGGAAAGGTGTAAATTTATACTAATTTATAGTAAATTTATACTAATTTTAGAAATATGAAAAACTATTCTTAGTATAAAGAAATCTGGTAACATCTATTAAAATAACACATATAATTTGATCCATGAATCCCACTCTTAAAAGCATAATCTACAGAAAAAAACACTCTCCAGTAGCTAAGGGTATGATTGTGCCTATCCAATAATCCACTCTCCTATGCTACCTCTTGGGGATCGTTATAAGATTATTTCACCTAGTGACAAAAATGTGAATAAACAGTGGCAAAACTATTGAAAAAATTAACGGTAAGACCACATCATGGACTCTTCTCAGCTAATTAAATTACTGTTAAGTGTAAAAGATGGGGCCGGGCGCGGTGGCTCACGCCTGTAATCCTAGCACTCTGGGAGGCCGAGGCGGGTGGATCGCTCAAGGTCAGGAGTTCGAGACCAGCCTGAGTG
>NW_012149397.1:1566508-1576771 GCF_000956105.1 Propithecus coquereli | reverse complement strand
AAAAAAAAAAAAAGTGTAAAAGATGCAAAAATGTGTATGTGATCCCATTTATATAAGACAATGAAAACACACACTAATATATGTGTGTACAGATAACATATGTGTCTGTATGTGATATGATTATAGAGAAAAATATAAAGTTGATTAGCATTATCTGTTGACAGACTGTTAGTGTGGCTGGAGTTGCTACGAGTGAAAGTACAGAAATCAAGAAGACATAAAACACATTATAAAAATCATATTTATACAAAGTTTTATGTGTGTGCATGTGTGTGTGTTTAAATATATATATTTTTTTAATTAAAAGAAAGGCAAGTATTGGACTAGTCTATTTGTCCCCTCTAGTTCTAGACATGGGCCTGAAATTAAATCAATAAACAAAACGAATTCTATTTCTTATGGAATTTGCTTCTATGGGAAGACTTTTTCCAATGTATCAAACATACAGTTTCTATACTATATGAATATTATGGCATTTAAGAAAATGATGTACCTTTAGAATACCTACTCTTCTCAATTATTTATCTGATATACAGTAAGGTATGACTCATGGACAAAGATTTTTCCATATACAATATATAATATATAATGCACAATAAGCATAGGGCTTCTCTGCAGTATGAGTAATTTACAAATGGTTCTGATTTCTGTGCAAAGACTTTCTCATGACAGAGAGAAGACCACCAAAGACACAAGCAGCAGATGGCAATCTACAAGCCAAGGAGACAGGCCTCCTAAGAAACCAACCTTGCTGACACCTTGATCTTGGACTTCTAACCTCCAGAATGGTGAAAAAATATATTTCTATTCTTTAATGCAAAAAAAAGGACTTTCTCACTTTCAGAAAAGATATAATTTCACTCATGTATAAATACTGAAAACTGATTTCTGTGTGAAGCCATTCCCATGTTAAGTGCGTCTAGTAGAAATTTTCTAATAAATTCCAAGTGAAGGGTTTCCAGTCACTGCTTTTGTAGGTTTTTCTCCAAATTGAGTTTCTGATGTGTAATGAGATTTGAACTGTTATTTTTTCTTTATATGTAAATTTGCTAATGTTCAGGTCATTGACTTTTCAGTGGAAGATTTCCTGTAGTTACTGTAATCATAAAATGTTTCTCTCCATCATGATTTCTCTAATATGTAATAAAGTATGAATTATGAAGAAAATCCTACCCATATTCAGTACAGAACATTACTCTCCTCTATAAATTATCTGATGTATAATTGAATGTTGGTTTGAATGAACATTTTCTTAGATTTTTCTGAATTCACAGTGATTTCCTCTTGAAAAATTAATTTAAAATGCATTTTTATTAAAAAATTTAAATTGTAAGACTGTTTTATAATAGTTTTCTGTAAATATAGATGAACTATAATAGAATGCTGGCATAAAAAGATGTGGCTAACCCACACTACTTTCCCCAGTAAAGTCTATACCCCACATACTTTCAGTCTATACTGACCTTGGAGTTCTACTTAAGATTTATCTCTCCCATTCCACTCATAGTTTGCCATCATTCCTTCCTCAACCAATTCCAAGTGCCTCTTGAGATGCAAGGAAATCCTCAAAAGAAAGTCTTCCTTTCCCATAAAGATTAATACTATATTGACAAAAGGTAAAATTGCTCTTTTGTCCTTTTTTTTTTTGGTCTTGGGAGTGTAGAATTCTATTTTTAAAAATGTATCTGAGAATAAAAAGATTTAGTAATCCTACTAAATTAATTTTTCAAACCCAGAGCTCTGAGATCAGTCTTCTTTTTCTTCTTTTTATTTTTTGAGACAGAGTCGTGCTCTGTTGCCCAGGCTAGAGTGCCGTGGTATCAGCCTACTCACAGCAACCTCAAACTCCTGGGCTCAAGTGGTCCTCCTGCCTCAGCCTCCCGAGTAGCTGGGACAAAGGTGCATGCCACCACACCCAGGTAATTTTTTCTATTTTTTGTAGAGACGGGAGTCTTGCTCTTGCTCAGATTGGTCTCCAACTCCTAACCTCAAGAGATCCTCCCGCCTCGGCCTCCCAGAGTGCTAGGATTATAGGTGTGAGCCACCACGCCCAGCCTGGACCACTCTTCATTAATCTCATTTTCTATTAATTATCCAAAGGAAAAACCACAGTATTAAAGAAGACATCTGAGAAGCTTTCAGTCAATCTCTCCTTTTGCTAAAGTTTGGCAGCTATCATAATAAAATTTGACAACACTAGAGGAAATTTTCTCTTATGTATCAAAATTTGTAAAGTCTTTAACAAAAGAGCAATGCCTTAAGACTTTTAGCAACAAAAGATGATGATAAAGTTGCAAATGAAAGCATTTTCATTTTTAAGTCAGTAATTTTGGTCATTTAAAAAATACATTACTGGACAGCAGACTCCTTAAATAGGGGTAGTCATCTCAATGAATCAAAAACTTCTGCCAATGGCAGAGTAGGTGATACACACTAGTACTTTTGAGAACTAAAAAAAAATTAGTGAAAGAAAATATTAAACACATTTAATTTTTTGAAGGCACAGAACTACCAAGACAGTGAGAAATTACAAAAATACATTAAAGACAAGACAAAATCTCTGGAATTTGTGACTGGTTTATTACTAAGAGTTGTTTGCTAATTTTTAAGGCAAATACTGGGCAAGAGAGGCTGCAGAAAATTTTTCACAAATTCATGTGACCGAAGGGACAAATACTACAATTCAGGTCCTACCAAAGTCCTAAGTCCTAAAGGTATCCCCTAGGAATAAGGGTGAAAAAAAAATAGACAAGCCTTCACAGAGACTGAAGCCCAGTTTCAAATAAGCTCAATACATGACTGGATAAAGGAAATCAGGAATTGTTAGTGTTCCAAGCCTAGTCACCTATTAGAAGCAAAGGCAAATCTTCTCTGGAAGAAATTATCCAGACCATCTTATCTCTACAATTTTAATATATAGTGTTTGGTAGTTGATTTAAAAATCACCAGATATATGAGAAGATATCACCAAAACCCAAGAAAAACAATACCCAATAGACACAGGCCAATAGGGGATCTAGGTAATAGGGATATCCCTAAAAAAACAGAAAAAGAGAATGAAGCAGATGCATAATTTGAATAGATTATAGCTAGGAATTTCCCAAGATGTGTGTGCAAATACACATGTGCACGCACATACACACACCAACCATAAGTCATAGATTAAAAAAACACTGTACACCCTAAGCAGAATAAATACATAGAAAATCACACCTAGGCATATCATTATGCAACTGTTGAAAGGAATAAACAAAGAGATAAATTTTAAAGGCAAGAGAGAGAGAAAAATAAAAGCAGATTACCTTCAAAGGTAATTATTTTGACATACTTTTCAACAAAAAAATGAAATGTAGACCATAATTAAGTATCTTCAAAATACTGATAGAAAGTAACTACCAACTTAGAATTCTATACTCAGTAAAAGTATCCTTCAAAAATAAAGGCAAATTAAAGACATTTCCAATGAATAAAAACAGAATTTGTTACCAGCAAACTCATACTTAAAGAAATACTCAAAGGTGTTCTTCAGTTAGAAGAACAATGATTCTGCAGGGAAACAAAGGACAGGATGGAATAAAAAAGTAATAAAAAGGATAAATATGTGGGTTAATTTAAATGAATATTGACCCTGAAACAATAATTGGCTTTGTCAACTATATACAGAATTAAAATGCATAACATCAATGCCATGCAAGTCAAGAGAATAAATGGAATTAATGTTAAAACTCCCCTCTTTGTCCACAAGTGGTGTACTAATTTATATTAGCCTTTAATAAGTAAAGTTTGCATATAGTATTAAAATCTGATATGGTAAATTTTAAGGCAAAAAGAATTACTAGAGATAAAAAGAGGCATTTCATAATGATAAAGTTTCAATTAACCAGGAGAATATCACAATTCTAAATGTGAATGTATATAAAAATCAAAGACTCGAAATGTGTAAAGCAAAAACAGTAGCTCTAAAGGAGACAAATTCACAATTATTCTGTAAAATTATAACACTTCTTTCAGTATCTGATAGAATAAAAGCCAAAAAAGTCTACTAGAATATAGCAGATTTGAGAAACATAATTAAATAAGATAAATTTGTAGAGATTGGGAGGGGATATGAGTACTCTTCCAAGTGTTTAACTATGTTTATCTTCTAAGAATTCAAACTAAAATGCAAGACAATTGTGTCTATGGTAATCTAGCATGTAATGAATATGTAGAGAATGTACTAATGAAATTGGAAGGAAAGAACTACAGGTTTTGAAACCTATTTTCTTAAATTTTTTCCCCTTTTCAAACATGAATCAGTAAAAAAGAAAAAAAAGTCCAGGTTTCTGTGGATGAAGCTGAGGACCCAAAATGTTGTTATTTAGATCTGGGATCCTGTGGCTAAGTTCCATGATCTTAGGGCCAGTTCTTGGGTGACAGGTAGTTATGGGACTGTCGCATACATCATTAATCACTTTTGGGATACAAGCTGGGGAGTAATTTCAGACCTCTTAGGTACCTGCTGCAACAGCATATAACCAATACATTTATTGATAACCAATAAATACTATAAACAATAAATAAGGTGGCTTTCCAATGAAAAGAAAAACAGAGAGTCCTTTGTATCTTTAGTGTTAATTTTCACAAAAACTCCTGGTTTCTTTACATTATACATCAGATTTTCCTACCTTTTCCCTTGCTTTCAGTGTCTTCAGGTTGCTTAGACAATGTACAATTTTCTCAACACTCTACTTATTATGAAATTATTTTGGTCAACACTGAACAGTTTTGCTATCCAGGGCATGAAAAACCTGACAGCCCTAAATTTATATAGCCGCTTAACCAAAAAGTGAAACAAGAAAGACTGCAAGTCATCTCCTTGCACAATTACTATTATTTGCAGGGGTTTAACTATCCCAGTATCTGCCAAGTAACCAAGCATGACCCCTACACATTGCTTAAACACTTTCGTCAAAGTATCTCATATATATATATATATATATATATATATATAAGCACCGGACATCAGCTATGTGATCCAGATACTCATGGTTCTGACTAGATAGAAGAAAGTTGGCCTTGGTCACCTTCCCCACACCATAACTGTGGCATTGGGCACTCTACTTCTCCAGTGTCCGATTTCTGTTGTATACTGAGTTGTGGCTTCCAGTTTAAGGTTTTCCCAAAGTCACTGCATTTATAGGGTTTCTGTTTAGTATGAACTTTCTCGTGTTTAATAAGATTTGATCTGATGGTGAAGGCCTTTCCACACTCAACACATATATATGGTTTCTCTCCTGTGTGAATTCGATGATGCTCATGGAGTTGTGACTTCTTAATGAAAGACTTCCCACAGTCACTGCATTCATAGGGTTTCTCTCCAGTGTGAATTCTTCTGTGTCTATTTAAGTGTGACTTCTGGATGAAGGACTTCCCACATTCAGTACAGATATAGGGCTTCTCTCCTGTATGAATTCTCTGATGCATAATTAGCGTTGATTTTCTTGCAAAGGCTTTCCCACATTCACTGCACTCATAATGCCTTTCTCCAGTATGGGATTGCTGATGTATATGGAGGCCTGACTTCCGAGTGAAGGCTTTTCCACAGTCACTACATTTATAGGGTTTCTCTCCAGTGTGAATTTTCTGGTGTGTGAAGAGATTTGATCTGTCAGTGAAAGCCTTTCCACATTCAGCACATCTATAGGGTTTCTCTCCTGTGTGAATTTGCTGATGTACATGGAGTTGTGATTTCTTAGTGAAGGATTTCCCACAATCACTGCATTCATAGGGTTTCTCTCCAGTATGAATTCTCTCATGTGTAATAAAATGTGATTTGTGGAAGAAGGCCTTCCCACATTCAGTGCAAACATAGGGCTTTTCTCCTCTATGAATTCTCTGGTGCATACTTAGTGTTGACTTCTGAATGAATGCTTTCCCACATTCACTGCATTCATAATGTCTCTCTCCAGTATGACATTTCTGATGTATCCTGAGCCGTGACTTCCAGATGAATGATTTTCCACAGTCATTGCATTTATAGGGTTTCTCTCCAGTATGAATTTTTTGGTGCTTGATGAGATTTGACCTGTCAGTAAAGGCCTTCCCACATTCAGTACACACATAGGGTCTTTCTCCAGTATGAATTTTCTGGTGTATAATGAGATTTGTCTTGTGAGTGAAGACTTTCCCACATTCTGAACATATAAAGGGATTCTCTCCTGTGTGAATTCGCTGATGCACATGGAGTTGTGACTTTTTAATAAAGGATTTCCCACAGTCACTGCATTCATACGGTTTCTCTCCAGTATGAATTCTTTCATGTGTAATAAAATGTGACTTCCGGATAAAGGCCTTCCCACATTCGGTACATACATAGGGTTTTTCTCCTGTATGAATTTTCTGATGCATACTTAGTGTTGATTTTCTTGTGAAAGCTTTTCCACATTCAGTACATTCAAAGTGTTTCCCTCCAGTATGATGTTTTTTATGTGTACTGAGTTCTGAATTTTGAGGGAAGTTTTTCCCACATTCGCTGTATTCATAAGGTTTTCTTCCAGTATGAATTCTCTGGCATCTGAACAGATCTGACTTCTGGGCAAAGGTTCTTTCATATTCACTGCATTTATAGTAATTCTCCTCATTGTGAGTTTTCTGATGGTTTGACTTGAAGGGAAAATCCTTCCCATATTCAGTGAATATACAGGGCTTCCCCCTTGCATAAACCCTCTGATGTGCAGCAAGTTGGGGCTTCTGAGTGAAGACTGCCTCACATTTGCTGCATTCACACTGTTTTTCTTCAGTGAAAATACTCTGCTGTGCAAAGAGGTGTGACTTCTTGGAGAAAGCTTTTACACAGTCAGAAAACAAATAGAGATTCTCCTCAGTATGAACTTTCTGATGTTGAATAAGAGCTTGCTTATGACTCAGAAATTTCCCACATTGATTATATTCACAATCATTCACTTCTGTATGAGAATTCATGTGAGTAAAAATATCACCATATCTGACAATCTCATCAAGATTTTCTGTTGCATTGTTCCTATTATAATTATATAAGCTTACAATAGGCTCCAAGTTCTTTCCAAATGAGTCATCATTACGGAGTCTTTTTCTTGAAGGAACAAGGTGTGTGTTTACATGAACTATTTTTCCAATGTCCTTATATTTACAGCCCTTCTCATTAGCTACTGTTTCCTTGTTGATGAAGGCAACATGACTTAAAGGTTTGTTCTGGTTTTCCTCATATCTTCTTGTGTGTTTACTATCTTTCAGCAGTTCTTCTAAAATGGAATATGGGTCTTCTCTTGTGAAGAGATTAATTCTCTCAGACTGGAAAGAAACTTCTTCAGACATTCCTTGTTGTGAAAGTGCAAAACCAATATCCCCATCTAAAAAGGAAAGAAAAGAGAAAACTGACATAAATTATCAATTAACAAGAAATAGAAGGATTGATAATAGAGTTGATTCAGGGCAAACACAAAGAAATGGGAGAAGCAGTATATAAATACAACAAATATACATAAACATGTAAAACATACATAAATATATAGGTTTAATAATCTATTAACATATAATATATAATTAATAATATATAGTAATATAATTAATACTTACATTACATTTACCATGCGATAAAGATTAGCATTTAGATGTGTTATTGTAAGTTCTATATTAATTCATGTAAACTTTATCACAACCCTTTCCTATTATTATTGTCCCTATTTTACAGATGAGGAAACTGAGCTGCAGAAGAGTTTAGCAATTTGCCCAAATCAAATGTTTAGTAATTAGGGAAATAAGAGATTCCAACCCAAGCAAATGTGGTAGATCTACATCATGAAGCAAGGTGACAAAAGAACAAAGTGACAAATGGCTTAAAAGAAGTATTTCTGAATCTAGATTCTTATTATCCTTCATCTGTAAAACCTTACTAATCTCCCTGATTTCTCTTTTCCCTATTATCCCCTGTGCCCTAAATACGAATTTATTTATGTTTATAGTAAAACTATTATAACCTCAGTCATCTTGACTTGGCCAAATAATAAAATGGATTTCTTTGATTCAATTTTTTTTCCTGGTTTGGGGTACAGGGATACGTACATCTAACAGGAAACACAACAGGAGAAAGAACCAGTCATCTGAGGCAGAGACTGAAAGTTGTCCATCAAAATCTGTACCCTTCTTTCACAATATTAAGCTTGTAGCCAAGCACATGGCTACCTGAGGACATTAGGTTTGTGTAGGCTCATTTATCACTAGGTGGGACCAAGTAACTCAGTTCTCACAAATCAAATGAAAGTAAAAATCACATTTGCTGTGACAAGACCAGTGTCTTAAGGAAGTAGATGTATCTCTCACAAGCCTCTTCTCTTTCCACCACTACTTTCCAACTGGGTAGCACTCAGCTCTACATAGCGGACAAAGCCCTAGGGCAGGGGTCAGAAAATTACAGCCCTCAGGTCAAATCCAGGCCTCTTGCCAAAAGCTAAGAACAGATTTTATATTTTTAAATGGTCGAAAAAAATCGAAATCAAAATAATAATAATACTTTATGATACGTAAAAATTAGATGAAATTCAAATTTCAGTGTCCCTTAAGTTTTATTGGCACACAGCCACACCCATTCATTGATACATTGTCTATAGCTGCTTTGGGGCTACAACAGCAAAAATGAGTAGTTATGACAGCAACTATATGGCCCACAAAGTCTAAAATACTTACTTTTGGGCCTTTACAGAAAATATTTGCCAACCCCTGACCTAGAAGATGGTGATGCAATGACTTTCTAGAAACTTTGTCCCTGAAGGGCCATTGGAAGCAGAGTTGCCTGGCAGACCTGGACCATTCACTCATCTTGGAACTGTCATGTGAGCAGTCAATGTTTATATTTTTTAAGTTGCTGTTTATTGGGGTCTCTTAGTTACAGGAGTTTGGTTGTACTTTAATACACCATTATTACCCAGAATGGTAGTTACTAATATTCCAAATTCTGGAATAGTGTACAAAACACAGCAGATCATCAGTGAATATTTGTATAAAAATTCAATTATACTATCATTTTATCTCAATAGAGTTCTTGAATATACACAGAGTCTGACTTCATATCCATTTAATTCTGTCTCTAGGGTCTTGTCATGTCCCCAAACATGCTCTTTAGCTATAACATTACTTTTACTCACATATATTAATGGCTTTCGTTAATCCTGAGGACATCTAATACTGAATTCTTAACATGGACTTTTTTTAGCAACTTTTTACTTTCTTTAGTTTACAAACTCATTGTTACGTCTGAAAACATTTGCATTACTAGCTATAATGTTCAATGGAAACATTTGCTCCTGTTTTAAAAATTTTTTTTTTACATATAATTCCCGTGTCACCACTGATTCAATGAGTACATTCAATAAAACGGAGTCATACTTCAGGCCAATAAAATGCGTGCAGGAAAGCTATCTTTCCACTAGTCACTCAAGTCTATTTTATTACTGAATCCAAACATACAGTCTTTTCATTTTCTCCATTTAAACTTCCTTTTTCTGTTCCTCTGTTTCTATTCAAAACTCAATGTTCTTCATGGATCATTTAGGGTTCTCTGCTTTAAAAGAATCTCAAATCTTACCACAACTCTAGGGAGTTTCTCTTTTCTTTTAACTTAAAAACAAACAAATAGATATTCTGAACCATTTATATTTACACTTAAATTGACATAGACGGGACTATTAACAAATTCAAAATGCACAACGTTTGAAATTTTTAAGTTCTCATGAAGTTATCTTCTCTTTCCAATTACTACCTCTGGTCCTTTAAATTGCTCCTAGAAGAAAATTTTTAAAATCCTTCTGAAATAGAGCAAACCAACCTTCTCTGCCATAACATAAATTCAAGAATTTAATTTTACTAAATATTTTCTACAAAAATATCTTTTAAAAGTGCAAGGGTAGGCTGGGTGTGGTGGCTCATGCCTGTAATCCCAGCACTTTGGGAGGCTGAGGTGGGAGCATCACTTGAGGCCAGGAGTTCAAGACAAACCTGGATAACATAGTGGAACCCCATCTCTACAAAAAATAAAAAAATTAGCCAGGTGTGGTGGCGTGTGCCTGTAGTCCCAGCTACCTGGGAGGCTGAGGCAGGAGGATCGCTTGAGCCTCAGACTTTGAGGCTGCAGCAAGCTATGATGATGCCATTGCACTCTAGCCTGGACAACAGAGTGAGACCTTGTCTCTATAAAAACAGAAAAGATTTAACAGTTTATTGATGGTACCATAAAAAAGAATATCTATA
>NW_012149397.1:1513453-1566458 GCF_000956105.1 Propithecus coquereli | reverse complement strand
GTGAGCCACCGTGCCTGGCCCATACTTTTTTTTAATTACAAAGTATTATGGGGGTACAAATATTTTTGGTTACATGGATCACTTTTATAATGCTTGAGTCATGGTTATAAGTGTGCTCATCACCCAGATACTGTACATTGTACACATTAGGTAGGGTTTTGTCCATTCCCTCCTTCCTCCTCCCCTTGCTTGATTTCCATTAAGTTTTACTTCCTTCTATGTGTATCAGTTAGCTCCAATTTAATAGTGAGTACACGTGGTATTTGTTTTTCCATTCTTTAATGTAATCTCATCCCAGGGAATCTATACTTAGATATCACCTCTGTAAGAATACTTAATGTAGCAACACTAACAACAACAACAACAACAAAAACCAACCAACAAAGCCTGGAAATAAACTGAATATCCAGCAATGGCATACGGTTGAATAAATTGTGGTGCATTCATACCATGTAGCTATTACAGAGAATAATTTAGAGCCAAACCAGTTTATCTGAAGGAGTTTTCAGGAATATTGCTGAATGAGAAAAGCAAGAGGCACATATGTGTGTATGAGATCCTATTTTAAAAAAGTGAAGACAAAATCCCTCTGCATGCATATTGTAGATATGAGGGTGCCCCGGGAGTTTCAACGTGAATTACTTAGGGCCGAGGGAATGGGAAAATGTTTTGGGTGGATGGTAGGAGGTGAGGGTACTGAAAAACTTTGGTAAAAATGAAAAGAAGCTGTGATGTGGCCTGTGTTGTGCCAGCATAGTGGGCTGTCTGGCAAGGGTGTGGGCTGTGGCGGCAGCCTGTGCTCCAGTCCAGCTTTTCCATTTGCCAGTGGTGACGCAGTGGAGAGGTCAGCAGTGTTCCCAGAGCACCTGCTGTGGCCTGTGAGTTTGCAATACACAGGTGAAGATGCCACTTCTCCTTCTAGAAAGCTTCCATGTGAAGGTCAACATTTTATACACTGGATGCCATGGGTGTGTCACTTAATTTTATGAGCCTCAGTTTCTCCATCCATAAAATGGGATTCCAATATCTGCTTTACAGGGCTACTATGATTAAATACGTGCAGCATGGATGTAACTGCACCGTTTTGGGCCACATGCCTCTCATTATAGGGACAAAACCAACATGTTATTAATATTATTGTCTGTATGGGTAGGAAAACAGGTAGTGGGAATGTGTAAGGCAGGGTGGGGATGGAGTAGAGTCAGAGAAAAGTAAGTTTGAGAGCTAAGGCATAAAAAAGTAAGGTAGAATTTTATGATGGTTTCTTGAAAATGCAGAGGAAAGGAGGTAAATTTTTTCATTTATTCATTCATTTGAAAGCATTCGTTTAATACTTACTACGTTATACATCAGTGGACACAATAGACCTGGTTATAATCCGGAAGGAGGAGATAGACAATAGACATTAAAAGGATTTTTTAAAAAGTAAATATGCAGTACACTAGGAGGTTCCATGGAAAGAAGGACAAGCAAAGCAGGGAAGTGTAGTCATTTTCTGGGGCTGCTATAACAAAGTACCACAAACTAGTGGTCTAAACAACAGAAATTTATTTTCTCACAGCTCTGGAGGCCAGAAATCTGAGATCAAGGCAGGGGCAGGGCCATCTCCCTCTGAATGTTCTAGGAAGGATCTGCTCCAAGCCCTCTCCTGGCTTCTAGGAGTTCTTGGCTTGTGGCAGCACTTTATCCTCTCATGGTTTTCTCCCTGTGTGCATGTCTGTCTCTGTGTCCAAATTTCCCTTTTTCTAAGGATGCCAGTCACACTGGATTACGGGCCCACTCTACTGTGACCTCACCTTATCTAATTATATTGGCAATGACCCTATTCCCAAATAAGGTCTCTTTTTGAGATACTGGGATTAGGACTTCAACATATGAATTTATATGAAAGGAAGGGAGATTGGAGTGTTCAAGAGTGTGGGTGGGCTGCAACATGAAATAGGGAATTCAGGGTGGGCCTTGTTGAGAAGCCGACCCTGGAGTGAAGGCGTGAGAGAGGTAGGGACTGGGCCCTGCACGTGTCCAGGGAAGAGCGTGCCAGGCAGAGGGCATGGCCAATGCAAAGGCACCAAAGCAGGAGTGCGCTTGGGATTTTCCAGGGACAGCGGGGAGCCAGGGTGGCTGTAGCAGAGAGAGAGAGTGAGGGAAGACCAGGAGGCGAGGATCTGGCAGAGAGCATGCGGCCCCTGCAGGCCTGTGAAGTGCTTTGCCCTGTACTCTGAGCTTAATGGGTAATTATTCCAGGTTCCGGGCAGAGTAGAGATATGATCTGGCTTTTGTTTTGAGAAGGGTCACTTGGCAGATGGTTTGAGAATACGCTGTGAATGGGTGTGGAAGTCATTAGGAAGCTAGAGCTGTGATCCAGGCAAGGGATGACTGAGACAGGAGAGAGGCGAGAATTGCTGGGGCAGGGTCCAGTAGGGAAGTGGGGGATGGGATTGGCTTTAGAAAGCCATGGCAGGGTACCAGGCCTCTGTAAATACATATAACTTAAATTCTTTTCTCTTAATGCATACTTAAGGAATCTAGCAAAATACCTGGTGGACATAAGTCCCTCGATAAAGGTCAGTTTCTTCCTTTTCCCTTCCTCTGCACCATCCTACATTTCTCCATTCCCAATCATTCATCTTAATCTCTGCTGTCTCCTTAATCCTTAAAGAGTGTGAACATGAGTTGGCTTAAAGAAATGCATTTTGAATGGTCTTCTGAGGAATCCTAGGTTTTTGAGGCAGTGCTTGGGGTCCAGGTGAGGGTGAAGAAAAGGTTACATGGAGGGACACTTGGCCAACTGCCTACCCTCCACCATTGCCCCATTCCCCACTTCATACAAAAAAACTACATCTTTGGTTGGTATACAGGTGTTCATGAAAAGAATTTTTTTTAAAAAGGTACAAGGGTAAAAGACTCAGATGTATAATTTAATGTAGTTTTCTGAATTTCTGTGAGTTGGAGAATTAGAAAAGGGAAAAAGCAACATAGGCTGTAATAAGTCCAATTTAAGGAGCAAGTGAAACCTGAGCACAAAGTATAAGTAAATGTAGTATTTGAATAGGCAGATAGATCACAAAATAATCCAAGAGTCAGATGCAGTGGGAACATTAAAGAAAATGTTAAATGGAGTAGACATGGTTATAGAAACTAAATAGGGAGAAATGTGAATTACAAAGATGAGACCATGTTCTTTCTTTAGCTTACAAACCCACTGAGAGAAGAATTTGTCTCATGTTAGATAATGAGTAGTAACTTTAGTTTTCCTTCATATAGCTATGACAGGATAAATGTAGTACACAATGTTTTAAGTAATAAAATCTACCAATAACATCTAAGATGAACTGTTAAAAAAATGGGATCATCACATCCAAATAGGGTTAGAATAATCCAGGCATGAGACATGGCTTTAGGTGGTATCACTAGGAAGTAAGAAGAGGAAGGCATCTAAATGGTATTTCCTAAAAGAGAAAAATTAGTAGAAGAGCAGAATGAATTGTTAGAAGATGGATCAGAAGGAAAAGTACACAATAGTATATGACAAAATTTTGAAAGGTGAGCCAACTGCTTTTAGCAGCTGCATTGTAACTTGTCTTCCTTCATACAAGCAGCCACTTGGTGATCCCTTACATGCATAAGGCATTGGGCTTTTTCCTGAGAGCTCTGCACAATGGGGCAAATTCCTGGCTGAGACATATAACCAACAGTTGCACAGTAAAAGTCGTTCCCATGAGCCAACCACCAGTCACAGCTTATACTGGAACTGAGACACATAATTCAATCTGAGACACAGATAGGTTCAGGCTGAGACAAATGGCCCAGGGTGACTTTAAGGAGGGTCCCAGTCCCTTACATCTGTCACTAAATATCAATTATAATTTCTTACATAGGTTGGACACAGATAGGACAGAGGCTAAGTGCATGCTCTCCAGTAGGTAGCAGTAGGAAGAAGAGAAAGACCCCTGAGGGGGTGGTTGTCTGGCCATCCTGCTCACTGCCCCAGCTGTAAGTCACCTGCGGAGGAGAAATGGATCCTATCCCAAACTTGGTTCAGATGTTAAGAATGATGATGGGACACACACAATAAGAGGGTATGAAAAGGCTTTTGGGGGAGAGAGCAAGGGCAGGGGTGTTTATGGTGGTCGAGGGGTGGGGCTGGGCTGACTGTTTCCACATGTGGTTTCAACTTCCCCTCAGTGCCAAGGGAGAGAACACTTGGGCTTTCTTATCAGTTTTTCCAAATGTGGGGCAGAGGGGGAAGAGAGAAGGATGGGGCTTAGAAGATATCAGCAGTCAAACATAAAAAATGAAGGATACAGGGTAAGCTATTTAAAATATTCTGTAATTAGAGAAATGCAAGTTAAAACAATAATTAGAAATTAAAACCCATTAGATTAGCCAAATTCTTAGAAATCTGCATAACACTAGGTATAGGCAGGGATGTGGGGAACTAATACCCTTGTGCAATGTACAAGGGATTGTCAAATGACGTACCCAATCTAGAAAATAACGTGGTTATACTTAGTCATATTAAGTATTAGTATACCCAATGATAAAGCAATCCCACTAGTCTTCCCCAACAAATTTTCATTTCTTATAAGAATAGTTCATGGGGCCGGGCGCGGTGGCTCACATCTGTAATCCTAGCACTCTGGGAGGCCGAGGCGGGTGGATCGCTCAAGGTCAGGAGTTCGAGACCAGCAAGAGCGAGACCCCGTCTCTACTAAAAATAGAAAGAAATTATCTGGACAGCTAAAAATATATATATATAAAAAAAAAATTAGCCGGCATGGTGGCGCATGCCTGTAGTCCCAGCTACTCGGGAAGCTGAGGCAGAAGGATCGCTTGATCCCAGGAGTTTGAGGTTGCTGTGAGCTAGGCTGACGCCACGGCACTCACTCTAACCAGGGCAACAGAGTAAGACTCTGTCTCAAAAAAAAAAAAAAAAAAAGAGTAGTTCGTGAAGAAATTTATTGCAGAACTGTTCGTAGTAGCTGAAAAACTGGACAAGTAAAGTGGTAGGTATGCACACTGCAGAAAGCTGTGCAACAATCAGAAGCAACGGACTAGAAAAACACATTGCAACATGGACCAATTTGCAAAAAAAAAAGAAAAGGAAAGAAATCGAGTAGGATATATAAGCAGTACCATTTCTATAAATTAAAAATACCAAAAATTTAGACTTTACAAATAACCCACAAATTCAAGAATAGATGGCAAAAATTTCAAATATATTAGAGCAGTTGCCTTTGGGAAGAGTAAAAATAAGTATGGATAGTGGGAATTAAAAGGAATAAATAAAATAAGAGGGGGGCCTTTAACACATTGATGACAATATTGACTATAAACTCAATCTACTGCACATGAAGTACAAAAACTTTTTGTAAAATATCAAAAAAAATAAATTAGATAGAAAGATCAAGTCAGTGTTGTGTTGCACCAGCCAAATAGGAAGAAAACGTCAATGGTACTCTCAGAGTCAACAGTTAGAGAAAAGACACGAGGAGATTACAAAATAAGCCCATCTCTAGATGAGAATTCTGAAGCACTAAGGAAAAAGAGAGAAAATGAGAAGAAAACAGTAGGAGCCGAGTGTGACTCATGGTAATTTTTAAAGAAAGCAGATCTGTAAGTATTTGAATGATTAAGAAAAGGATCTAAGACCTTGATGGAGATTAAAAGAATAAAAATTCTTTATTAAGAAAAGAGAAAAAAAAAAAAAGCAAGAAAGCAGGATCCTAGATGATGTAGGGTAAGATACGATCCAAAGTACCAGTAATTGTAACATATTCCCTCCTAAAAAGTCAAAGAACAAGACACTGATATGGGAAGGGCCCCTAAGCAGGGACAGCATTTAGATATCCCCGGGGCCATATCAACTCTATGCAAGCAGTTCTCAAAGTACAGAAATATGCCAGGAAAATCACATTAATGGCACCTCAAAGTTGCTGGCCTCTGCCAGTGCAGCTGCAGCTGAGTCGTACTGTCTGGCATGCTCTTGGTGCCCTGCTCACCTGAACAGTTCTGACAGGAGAGCCCACCATCCAACACACACAGCTCCCCTCCTTGCTCCAGGTTGAAGATAACTTCTGGTTTGGGAACTTGACATCCTATTAATGGGAAATGACAGAGGACTTGGTTTCACAGGCCATACAATAAAGCATTCCTCTTGCTTTCTAGAAAAGTTCACTGGAAACAGTTATATTCACAACACCCAAAAGAGATTATCAAAAACATGGGACACAATATGGACAAAACCATTACATACTTCAGATGTCCTGCAGTCTTTAGAAGTTCCACATACCTCAGAAAAACCACAGATTTCAGAAATTCCACTGAGAAACAAAACACTCGATTAGGTATAGACTGTTAGATACCCAGCAGAGCTGTGCTTACCCACTGATATCAAGTTGAAATAGTTTTCCAGCGTCACATCCCTGTACAGGCTTTTCTGAGCAAGGTCCAATTGCTGCCACTCCTCCCTGCTGAAGTCTACAGTTACATCCTTGAATGACACTGATCCCTGTAAAAATAAACTCCTATTCAATGTGAAGGATCAAGATTGTGGGGTGGAAACAAGATATTTAGGACCTTATTTTTAATATGATACAATATATTATATCATAAAGAACTTCTACAACTCAACAACAATAAAAAAAACAAAACAAACAAGTAAAAAATGGGCAAAGGGCTTGAATAGACATTTCTCCAAAGAAGACATACAGTCAATAAGCATGAGATGATGCTCAACATCACAAGTCACTAGGGACATGCAAATCAAAACTACAAGATAGCACCTCAAACCCATCAAGATGGTAAAGAAAATGTCTAAAATTGATTATAATGACGGTTGTGCAACTTGGTAAATATACTAAAAATCAATGAAATGTATACTTTCAATGGATAAACTGCCTAATATATGAAGGTGAGGGCTCTATTTAGGCACTGCCATATCCACATGAGATGCAGGAGCTTGTGGCAGTCCAGTGCTTCTTTTAAGAATAACTATAAATGCCAGAAGAAGTACTGAAATCATCTGCTTAGTCAATCATGTCCATGTGATCAAGCCTCAGCAAAAACTCTGGACATCAAGGCTCAGGGCAGCGTCCCCGGTTGGCAGTACTCCATGCATACAGTCACACATCATTGCTGGGAGAAGTGCTGTCTACATGACTCCACTGGGAGAGGACCACTGGAAGCTCACATCTGGAACTCTCCCTGATGCTGCACTAAGCACCTCTTTCCTTGGCTGATTTTAATCCTCATCCTTTCACTGTAATAAACTGTAAACATGAACATAATGGCTTTTCTGAGTTCCAGGAGTTCTAGTGAATTACTGCACCTGAGGGTGGTCTTGGAGATTCCTAAATGCTTTGTACTTGGACTGAAATCTGGCTCTCAGTAGGGCTGCATTCCTTCTGGAAAATGTAGGGGAAAATCCATTTCTTTGATTCTTCCAGCTTCTAGAGGACACCTGTATTTTTTGGCTTTAAAACTACTCAAATTTATTATGTTCATAATTCTGAAAGTCACATGTCCAAAATGGGTCCCACTGGGCTAAAATCAAGATGCTGGGAGGGCTACATTCCTTCTGGAGGCTCTACAAAAGAATCCATTTCCTTTCCTTGTCCAGTCTTGTTAAGGCTCATGGCCCCTTCCTCTATCTTCAAAGCCAGTAGAGTAGCATCTTCAAATCTCTTCCTAGAGGACTCTAATTTTCTGGCCTCCTTCTTTCACTTATAAGAACCCTTGTGATTACATTAGATCCACCCAGATAATACAGGCTAATCTCCCCACCTCCTTAACTTAATCACATCTGCAAAACCCTTTTGCCATGTGAGGTAACATATTCACAGGTTCCCAGGGATTAGGATGTAGATACCTTTGGGCTATTATTCTTTCTACCACATCCAGTAAGAGAAAGCAGAGAAATGTTGCTAAAAGGTTGCTAAAAGTGAAAAAAAAAAAATGGCTTAAAAATTCTGAGTAAAAATGATTTACAATCCAGAATTACACACCCAACCAAGCTACGAAGTTAGTGAGGGTAAAATAAATAACAATATTTCCAGACATGCAATGTCTCAAAAAATTTACTTCCCACGCATGCTTTCTAGAAAGCTACTGGACAATATGTTCTAAAAAGGAAAACATAATCAAGAAGGAGCTAGAAAACAAAGAGATCTAACATTTGAGAAACACGAATGGAATTTCTAGTATCATGTAGAAGGGAGAGCCCACATCAGTAGCTGAGTATCAAATAGAGAGCAACTATGAGCAGGTCAAAGACTCCAAGAGAAGTTTCTTTGAATAGCATATATTCTAGAGCCAAACTGCCTGGGTTTACTATTTACTAGCTGTGTGATCTTGGGCAAGTTACTTAACCTCTCTGTGCATCTGTTTTCTCCTTTGTAAAATAAGGCTAATGATTGTAGATAGTTCATAAGGGTTGTGATTAGATTAGTTAAGAGAGAGAGAGAGAGAGAGAGAGAGAGAGAGAGAGAGCGAGAGAGAGCGCGAGCTTATAGTGCATGGCATATAGTAAGTACCATATTAATATTTGTGATTACTGTTACTGCTATTTAATATATTTTAATATATTAAGAAGATATTTATTTACATGCCTGGGAAGAATGGAGTTGAATTAGTGAGATGTATATATATATATGGAAAATGAAACAAATGATTAAGCCAGACAACTATTAATTCTAGGCAAAACAAAAAACAGTGCATAAAAGGTAAGTAAATGGCTCAGTTATGAAGACAGCTAAAATAATCATAATAATACAGCCTATTGATTTGCCCAAAATTATGATACATTTATATTAGAAGGAGGGTAAAAGAGAAATGTGCATGTGAACGTTGAGGGTCCAAGTATCTGAAAGGGAGCTAACTCCTTACTTTCCATTGTGTTGTCAGTAGATACTGCTTAAAACTAAAAGCCAAGAAGTACCAATATAAGCATGTTATTTAGACTCATGAAAGTAAATATCGAAAGAATTAGTTAAACTGAGTTCACAGCAATTATCTTTGAGAAGTTGGAATTTAAGGGGTAAAGAGAATAGATGATAGCTGTTTTTTCTAAGAAGATTCAAAGAACAATTTGAGTAAATACAGGTATACAATTCATGACATTCGAAATGAAATATTTACCTTTAAAAGTTAAAATACAAAGGACAATGAGGTAACTATAATTGAAAAATACCATATAAGACTATGCTTAATATATAAAGTCCTCTATACAAAAATCAGTGAACTGGCTTCCACTTCTGGAAAGATGGAGTAATGCACTTGTCCTGAGTCATCCTGCTAAGTACATCTATAAACCATAGACATTATTCATAAAACAAACATAAGGAGATTCTGAAAGGTGAAGAAAAAAAGGCAAACTGGCTAGGGACCTCAGGAACCAAGAAACTAAATAGCAGTGAGTTCCCTAAGTCATTTTTTTTTTGCCTCATAAACCCCTGACCAAGTGCTCTAAAAGCCTACAACCCAGAAACACCAACAAATACGCACAAAAAAGTCCAAAGAAAAGTCTGCTCTCTCTAGCTAGAAGACTAGGAAAGGGGCAATCTAGAAAGACAAACTTTTAGACAAAACCTACTCCAGACAAACACCACAGATTAAAAAACAACAACAAACCGAGGCGCATCAGCAAAGACTCAGTGGATAGCCTAGACTCCTACTCTTGCCTGGCTATATGGAGGTACCTTCTACAATTGCAATCGAATAGTGTGGGAAAACCAACTGGGGAGGATGGATTTCCATTCCTAGCAGTAATGAGACACTCCTCCCATCCCCACATTTATGGTGTCAGAGGAAGCCAAGTGGGAATCCAAGACTTTCATCCCTCTGAGAGGTAATGAGGCCCCACCCACCCTGGCAGTGTCAGAGAAGACAATATGGAGAATAGAAATGAGGTACTCCCTCCCTCTTCCAGACAAGGTGGTATCACCAGAGGTCTACTGGGCAACCTGAACTTCCAACCCCACCCTGCAGTAATGAGGCCTTCCTCTCCTGACAGAGTATTAGTGGAGTTCAAGTAGGGAACCTGGGAATTCATCCCAACCTGGCAGTAGCACAGCAGGGTCACTCTTCCCACAATGGCCCAGAGGACACCTGCTAAAAGAGAAGACTTAAATAAGATCTAGAGTCTCATAACATAATGCCCAATACATCTATAATACATTAAAAAATCATCTGTATAAGCAAGAACCAGGAAAAGCTCAACTTGAATGAGGAAACAACCAATCAACAGATACTAAAACTGGGGTGACAGATGTATTGGAATTATCTGATAAGCATTTTAAAGAAGGCCTCATAAAAATGTTTCAACAAGTAATTATAAACATACTTGAACCAAATGAAAAAAAAAAGTCTCAATAAATAAAAATTCCCAGCAAACAAACAGGAGATAAAGGAGAACCAAAGAAAAATTTTAGAACTAAAAAGTAAAATAACCAATATTAAAAACTCAATGAGTGGGTTCAGTAAAATAATGGAGACAATAGAAGAAATATTCAGAGAACCTGGAAATAAAATAAAAACAATCCAATCTAAAGAATGTAGAGAAAACAGACTGAGAAAAAAAAAAAATTAACAGAGCCTCAGGAACATGTGGGACAACAACAAAAGATTTAACATTTGTGTCATTGGAGTTCCAGAAAAAGAGGAGAAAGGAATGGGGCTGAAAAAGTATTTGAAGAAATAATGAATGAAAATTTCTGAAACTTGGCAAAAGACATACACTTACAAGAAGTTGAGCAGATCCCAGACAGGATAAAACCAAAGAAATCCATACCAATAAAGAATCATAATCAAACTTCTGAAAACTAAAGTCAAAGAAAGAATGTTGAAAGCAGTCAGAGCAACTACATATTACCTACAGGAGAAAAATATTTGAATGACAGTGTGTGATAAAAAGAACAATGACTCCCCAAAGATGTTCACATCCTAATTCCCAGAGACTGTGAATATGTTAGGTTAGATGGCAAAAAGGAATTCAGGTTTTAGATGGAATAGAAGTTGATAATAAACTGTCCTTCAAATACGGAAATTAATTGTCCTGAATTCTCTGAGTGGGCCCAATATAATCACAAGTGTCCTTATAAGTTAAAGAAGGAGGCAGTAAAAGAGAGTCAGAGAAACAGATGTGACTATGGAGGAGTGGTTAGAGAGATACAGTATGAATGGCCTTGAAGATGGAGGAAGGGTCAAAAAGCTAAGAAATGTGGGTAGCCACTAGAAGCTACAAAAGGCATAGAAAATAGAAACAGATTCTTTTCTTAGAGCCTACAGTAAGGAATGCGGCCCTGCTAACACCCTGATTTCAACTCAGTCAGACTCACGTTGAACTTCTGAATAATAGAACTGTAAAAAAAAAAAAATGTATTATTTTAAGCCACTAAATTTGTCATAATTTGTTGCAGCAGAACAGAAAACTAACACACAGTTTTAATTAAGATCAGAAGCTCTGGAGGCCAGAAGGAAGTAGCACATGTTTGAAGTGCTAAAAGAAAAGAACTGTCAACTTAAGAGTTTTCTTTAGGTCAAAAACATTCTTCAAGATGATAGGAAAATCAAGACATTCTCAGATGAAGAAAAACTAGTATTTGTCATTAGCAGACCTACCCTGTAAGAATGACTAAAGGAAGGTTTTGAAACAAAACAGAAATGATGAAACAAAGAATCTCAGAACATCAGGGAGAAACAACAAGGGAAAGAGTACAAATATTGGTAAATACAAAAGATTTCCCTTTTCTTTTGAGTTTCCTAAACTACATTAACAGTTGAAGCAAAAATTATAACATTGCTTGATGTGGCTCTGAATATATGTAGAGAAAATATTAAAGACATCTATATTATAAATGAGAAAGCATAAAAGGCCTTAAGAAGTAAGATTTTTATACTTCACTCAAACTCATAAAATATAGATACCAGTAGACTTTGATAAGTTATGTGCAATGTAATACTTAGAGCAACCATTAAAGACATCTATATTATAAATGAGAAAGCATAAAAGGCCTTAAGAAGTAAGATTTCTATACTTCACTCAAACTCATAAAATATAGATACCAGTAGACTTTGATAAGTTATGTGCAATGTAATACTTAGAGCAACCGTTAAACAAACTATACAAAGAAATACGCTTAAAAAACTGTAGATAAATCAAAATGGAATTCCAAAATATGTTCAAATAATCCACAGGAAAACATAGGAAAAAAAAGAAACAAAAAGTAAACAAATGCCCGAGGAAAAAAACATAAAACAAGAAATAAAATGACAGATTTAAGCCATATCATATCAATAATTATGTCAAATGAAGTGGTCAAATAAAAATACACTAATTAAAGGACAGCTTAGCGGAATGGATAAAAACACTTCACTTAACTATATTCCGTCTATAGGAAAATCACTGCAAATACAGCGATATAGATACGCTAAAACTAAAAGAACAAAAAAATAATGTCAAGTAGCATTGACATTCTGTGGGAATTTGTGAGGAATGCAAACTCTTGTATCCCATCCCATACCTACTATATTAGAATCTGAATTCATATGCAAGTAAAGTGTGAGAAGTATTGCTCTATAAGATGACACTAGAAAACCTGTTAGTGCACTTTGAACAGGGCTGCTGTTGAAGACACTCTGTCACCATTCAACTGAAGATTTTCTGAAACACCAAGAACCAGAAAATCTTTACCACAGATGAAATAAACTACTTCTTAATAATGTAAACCATGTATTCAATTCCCAGTATTGCTATGTCTGTTAGGAAGGTCAGAGACAATTTTACAGTTCAAAGTTCATAACTGTGTAAGACCACATAACTCATATATAGCTATATTCCAAACTTGGCTTGGAATTGATAGTCTCTTCTTCATTTTCTCTGATCTTAGTTTTTATTTATCTATGCATGTCATCTTACCACATGGATTTAGATACCTCGGAAAATCCACTAAAAACATAAAAGAAAGCAACAAATAAATTGATGAACAAATAAGAACTCACCAGGGACTTGGTCATTTTTGGCTCTTTTGGGAAAGCGGCAGAGATCTGAGAAAACAGATGAGTATAGGTACAGATGAGAGAAGGAAGGGTGCCAATGTCACACATGGATATATACATCAATAGTGCCCATGCACCTGTTCCCCAAAAATTTATTTCTAGAACTATATCATTAAAAAGCATCCCATATCATAGTGCACAAAGATTTAAATACAGGAGTTTTACTACAATATGGCTAATAACAAAGAAAGGCTAGAAACATTTTGATATCTAATAATTATGGATTGCTTACATACTTTATAGAATATCCAAATGACATACTGTTATATAACATTATTATGCTATCTGACTTCACAGGCTTGTCAAGTTATCGCCAACTCTGGCACCTTACTCCTTACTCCCACTCATCAATCTGCTCCAAATGTCAATTGCTGCACAGACCCCACCCGTAGAAGCCATTACTCAGGCCTCAGAATAATCACTGATTCCCATTCCGTGCTGCTCATGGGCCCCAAGTCACTCATCCTCTAGGCTCTGATCACAGAGCCTCCAATGCCTTTACCCTCATCAATCAATTCTGCGTCCCCATTACTGGCCTCCATGCCTGTATTACTACTTAGCATTTCCATCAGCCATCCCAAGAGTCCCAATCGCAGGCAGACTTGTACCTGCATAGGGCCTTAGAAAGCACCCAGACGCACCTCCCACCACGGCTACAACTAGGCCTGTGCCATCAGCCTTTCACACAAACTTCTCCACATGCACAAATAGGAACCCAATCAATGCACAAATCTGGGAAAGTTCTTGAACATTAAGGATAGATTAAACATTGAAAACACTTCTAAATCTAAAGTACATGTGAAAGAACAGATTATTTACAGAGAAAGCATAAAGAAAATCAAAAGACTCTTCATCTGCAGTGATAAAAGCTAAATAACAGAAATAGCATCTAAAAGACCACTCTGTTAGCACCAGAGAGACATTGTCAATAGTGAAAGCACTTGCAGAGTATCTCCATCTTCATCTGAGGAAAATATTCCAAGGAGCATTCCAAATAAATGTACGATGAATTAGAAGAGAAATCTTAAATAGGAAAATACTATTTGGCAATAATTCTTGCAAAAGATACATCATTATTAAAGAGGACAATGTGATGATATGATAAGCAGGCCATTATAGAGAAAATTAATAATATCCTATGACAAAACATTCCTAATTATCTCAGAAAAAAAACAGAATTTATATGGCATGTAGAATGGAAACAATGAACAGAAACTTCATTGATCCAATGAAAGTATAAAAAGAAAAAGTAGAAAATAAAAAGAGTTAAATAGTAAACATAAGATGGAAGGCATAAAATCAGGTAAATCATTACTACACTAAGCTCAAGAGGTAAAATTCTGCTATCAATAGAGACTATAGATCAGATTTGGAAAGAACAAAAGGTATCTATTGTTTACAAGTAGGTCATCTAAAACAAAGAGACATTAATATAAAATTATAAAATGAAGCTCTGGGCAAAGATACAGCATCCCAATGCAATTGAATGGAAAGCAGGGATGGCAAGGTAAATATCAAAGTGGAATTCAAAGTTAAAAGTGCTTTTTTTGTTGGAAAAAAAGGATCCTGTAATAATGGTCCAATAAATAAAAAATGGTACAAAATACATTAACTATTAGGTGTATGTATTCCCTCCCCCAGACACACACAAATAAAACTAGCAAAAAAAAAAAACCATAGAAATACAAAGTGAATTGTTAAAGTGAGAGATTTTTATTGTATCTCTTCCAGAATATGATAAATCAAAAGACCAAAATCAGGAAAGACAAAGAAGATTCGAAAAATACAATCAAGCTAGATTTAACATACATAAAGAGAACTTTGCACCATACAAACAAAATGTACTTTATCTCTTATATCCACAGAACAAAGTTCATTGTGTAACGTGGTTTCAAAGAAATCGTGATACATTTTTAAAAGTTGAGAATTGACAGTCTACATTTTCTGACAGTACAATAAAGTTGTTAAAAAGCCCAATTAAAATGTATCTTACTAATCTGGGAATGAAGAAACTCTCCTAAATAATGCAGGATCACAGTGGAATATCGAATTGAATTTATACATTTCATAGACAAAGATGTAGTTAGAGAAACTTTACAACTATAAATGTATCCAGTATAAAACTTATGAAAATAGAGAAAGAACAACAAATTACATCAAAAGGGGGAAAAAAGAAGAAAGTACCTAAAAAGAAAAAAATAATATAAAAGGGAGTAGGGAGTATAAATGAAACTAACAGCCAGTATTTCAAAATGTCCGGTAAAATAGACAAACCCTTGAGTTGCCTGATTTTTATTTTTTTAATTTTTATGTTTTAGATACGGGGGGGGGTCTCGCTATGTTACCCAGGCTGGATTCGAACTCTGGGCTCAAGAGATCGTCCTGCCTCAGCCTCTCCAGTAGCTGGGACTACAGGTGTGCGCCACCGCGCATGGCTAGCGGGGCCCGATTTTTAAAAGAGAAAGAATGAATGATATATAAATATAATAATACGAATGATAAAGGAGCTACTAATCTGGATATGAAAGAGAACAAAATGGAAACTTACGTGCAACCCCACGGCAATATATTTTTAAAATTCCTAACAAAATATACCATAGTGAGTCAGAAACGAAAATGTAAACAGACCGGTAAGCATAGAGGAGAGAGGAAATCAATTAAGACACACACTACTCACCTCTCAGATCCCTCCTTACTCGGTCTCCACAATTATCCTCCTCAACCGATTCCACAGTCCACCCTCACTCGCCACAGATCCACCACCGAGACCCCACTGTGACCCCACAGTCCGCCCTCGCTCCGCCCGCAGATCCACAATCAGAGATCGCTCCAACCCCCACTATTCCATCCAGTGACCGCCCCCATCGCTAACCCGATGGCTCAGCAGAGACATCAGAGAGCGTTCTCACTCAGCCCATAGATGCTCCCATTCCTGCACTCCCTGCCCCTCACCCAAACTTTCTGGGGAGAGTGGTCATTTGCCTCGGGCGGTGATAACAGTCGCAAGAACTAGAAACCGACCTACTGCCTTTTGCATCCCAAGACCAGCGGGACTCAGTACGGCGCTGCCTGGATGTGCGCATGCTCAGCAGTGTCTTTGTGGACGAAGGTTGCCAGTAGTCAACATGGCGCTCGGCCAAACCCGCTGCCGGTTCAGTGACTTAGGCTTGACGCCACTATGGCGGCGCCCATGCAGACACTCTGGCCTGTGGGCGGCCATGTTGAAGTGATGTAGAGATTGTGGGGCTGGGGCTTGTGAGAAGCTAAGAAAGCGAGCGGTGGTATGTCGCCTTAGACTAACCTAGGATTTAACCGAAGCCTATTACCCCAAGTCACCCACAGTGTTTTTCCCGTGCCTTTATGGACTCAACAACATGATCAACCGAAAGGAACTACTTATAGAACACTCCACCCCAAAACAGCAGAATACACATTCTATTCAATTGTTCATGGAGCATTTACCAAGATGTGCCATAACCTGAGCTACAAAGCAAATCTCAACAAATTTAAAACAATCAAAATCATACACAGTGTGTATTCAGAACACAATAGGATCAAACTAGACATCAATAACAGGAAAATCTCCAAACACTTGAAAACACAATGCTAAATAATTCATGGTTCAGAAAGGTAGTCTCAAAGAAATTTCAAAAATACATTGAAATGAATGAAAATGGAAAGACAACATATCAAAATTTGTGGGATGCATCTAAAACAATAGTGAGAGTAAAATTTATGCCACCAAATGTTTACATTAGAAAAGAAGAAATTCCCAAATCAAGTTCCTACCTCAATAAACTAGAAAAGAAAAAGCAAAAGAAGCCCAAAGTATGCAAAAGAAAGAAAATAATAAGGATAAAAGTAGAAATCAAGGAAATTGACAACGAAAAACAATAGAGAAAAGTCAAGTAAATGAGAGCTGGTTCTATAAAAAGATCAATAAAGTTGATAAGCCTATGGAGGAGAGGCAAATTGCCAGTATGAAGAATGAAACAGGAGATACCACTATGGACTCTGAAGACATCAAAAGAATAAAAAGAGAATACAAACAACTCTACAAATATAAATTTGACAACTTAGATAAAAAGTATCAATTCCTCAAAAAGCATAAATTCTCTTACAACATGGTATAGATATGTTGATAGGCCTATAGTTGAAGTTATAATTTAAAATACCTGAAAAAGAACTCCCAGGTGCAAGAGAACCTCCTGCCTCAGCTGCACAAGTAGCTGGGACTGCAGGCGTGTGCTGCCACGCCTGGCTTGCTCACTTTTTCTTATTCTTAATTGATGTAATAGACAACAGTTTATTCAAAATAATAATAGCAACAAAGTATTCAATTATTGTAGTTTATGGATAAATGAAACAAATGACAGAAATGTTTTAAGAGATGGGAGGGAGGAATTGGGAATACTCTTTTATAAGATATTTGCACTACCCATGTGACGTGGCCCGGCTTCAGACCGAGGAATGAACACAGAGACATAAAGACGCAGACACATGGCTGCAGCCCGTACAAAAAGACACAGACACCACAAGACAGTATGAGGCTACAGCGAAAAGCTTTCGCTGAAGCTGTTTATTTATAATACAGGCTGTTTGGCAACTGTCCCACTGCAAGTTCTTTGTTCCCACACCATCCCGACTCAACATGTCCCAGTTCCTTGTTGTTTCGTCTCCGGCAAACAGATGTTTGCATCTCAATTCCCTAGCCCCTCCTGTTTGCAGAGAGAGGACGCTCTGGACTTGCATGCAAGGTCACAGACATATTCTTGAGAGAAACAACAAGGAAACTTTCCCAGACAAAGGTGTCCTCTACACCCATGGAGTGTTAGTTACAGTGTTATTTGAAAGAGGGCTTAGATTAGTCATGAATATATATTGCAAACTCAAGGCAACCACTAAAAAAAGTTCTAAAAAAGAAATATAATTGATACACTAAGAGAGGAGAGAAAGTGGAACTACATAAAATGCTCAATTAAACCAGAGAAGGCAGAAAAAGAGCACAGACAAAAAAGGAAACAAACAAGGGCAATGAATAAGGAGCAAATATGGTAGATATTAATCCAACTACATCAGTGATCATTTAAAACATTAATGGTCTAAATCTACCAATTAAAAGACAAAGACTGTCCTAGTGGATTTAAAAAACTATGACTCAACTATATGTTGTCTACAAAAAACCTGCTTTAAATATAAAGACACAGATTGAAAGGAAAGTGATAGAAAAAGATACACCATGCTAACAATAATCAAAAGAAAGCTAGAGTAGCTATATTAATTTGAGACAAAGCAAACTTCAGAGCAAGGGAAATTATCAGGCTAAAGGTAAACACCAATGGATGTAGACAGAAAGGTCCCCCCAAAAGCCAGCTCTCTCTGGCCAAAAGACAGGAAAAATGCAGCAGAGGAGGACAGAAATATTTTGACCACATCTATAGAACTCCAGGTAAACACCACAAAAAATCTGTGCCCCTTTTCCTCATTAGGTGCTGAGACTCAGAGAATATGGCCTATAATAATAAAGTGGTACTTCTCCCCCTTGTGACTTGGTGCTGCACTTACAAAGATTGTGGGGCGAAGCCCTGTATTTCATCTCACACAGCACCATTCTTACAGACGTGCTTCTTATGCGGTTTGTTCAACCTAAAACTGTGCCTTCTCCAGATCAAACACCTACTTCCTTTATTTTTTCCTATTATAACGCTAACTCCTGACTATACCTCATCTCGCTGAGTACATTTTGGAATCACAGTGGCTACATTTGCAGAACTTTAATATGTACAAATTGTTCATCTGAGATGCGCGTTAAAACAACAACAGCAAGAACAAAACATTCCTACTATCCAATGGTCTGTTTAACTAGTATGAGGAGGCCTCAAACACAATTTGGACTCAAAAATTACATCCCTAAAATTTAATTATTAAATTATTAAATAATAATAAAGTAATATTATTATTACTTTAGAGATAGGTTCTCACTCTGGTGCCGAGGCTGGAGTGCAGTGGCATGATCACAGCTCACTATAACCTCAAACTCCTGGGATCAAGCAATCCCCCTTCCTCAGCCTCCAGAGTACCTGGGACTACAGGTGTGCACCACCATGACTAGCTATTTTTTTTCTTTTCTTTCCTTTTTTTTTTTTGCCTAGAAGGAAGATAACACAAGGAACTGGCTAATTTAAAAATTTTTTTTCTAGAGATAGGGTCTTGCTGTGTTGCTCAGGCTGGTCTTGAATTCCTGGCCTTAAATAATCCTCCCGCTTTGACCTAGGATTACCGGCATGAGCCACCACGCTGGCCCTAAAATATTATTTACCTAAAAGTAATGTAAAATATGAGAAAGTATCTCCCTAAACAATATCTTTAGACAATATTCAGAATTAGCTCCTGATGTTGACATTTCCAGTGCCCTATTGACATTTTTCTTGATGGCTTAAAGCCAGAAATTGCACATATGGTATGTAAACAAAAAATTGACTGGAAAAATCATCCCATTGCATGAACTTTAACATTTTGCCAAATGTTTTAAAGAGACTTGATGTACCAAAATGAAAAAGAACCCTCCGAGGAAAATGATTTCTTTGTCTAAAAGAGAGATACTTTGTTTAACGTGCGAGGCATTCTTTATTTAATTTCTCTACCTTGGGGATTAATAAATGCTGCCTTTTTTATTGTGGTAAAATATACCTAACAAAATTTATCATTTGAGCCATTTTAAAGCATACAGTTCAGTGGCATTAAGTACATTAACATTGTTGTGAAACCATCGCCACTACCCATCTCCAGATTTTTTTTTGTCTTCCCAGCTGAATCTGTACCTGTTAAACACTAACTCCCTGTTTCTTCTATCCCAAACCTGGCAACCAGCATTAAACTGTACGTTTCCATGGTTTTACTACTCTAGGTACCTCGAGTAAGTAGAATCATACAATCTTTGTCCTTTTGTGTCTGGCTTATTTCACTTAGCATAACTTCCTTGAGGTTCATCCCTGTCGTAGCGTGTATCACAATGTCATTCCTTTCTAAGGCTGAATAATATTCCATAGGATGTATATACCACCTTTTGTTTATCCATTCTCTGGGGATGGACATTTGGGTTGTTTCCACCTTCTGGCTATTGTGAAATGCTGCTATAAACATTGGAGCACTAGTATCTGTTTGAGTCCCTGCTTTCGATTGTTTGTGGATATATACCTAGAAGTGGCATTGGTTGATCATATGATAATCCTATGTTTAACTTTTTGAGAATGGGCCAAACTGTTTTACACAGTGGCTGCAGCATTTTACATTCCTGCCTGCAATACACAAGGGTTCTGATGTTTCCACATCTTCACCAATACTTATTTTCTTTCATTTGTTTTTGGTAATACACATTCTAATGGATATGAAATGATATCTCATTGTGGTTTTGAACTACATTTCCCTAAAAATTAGTGATGTTGAGAACTTTTTTTTGTGCTCATTGACCATTCGTATATCTTCTTTGGAGAAATACCTACTCAAATCTTCTGCCCATTTTTGAATCAGATTTTTTGTTTTTCAGTTGTAGCAGTTCTTTATGTATTCTGCATATTAATCTCTTATCAAATATATGATTTAAAAATATTTTATCACACAAACCATGAGTTACCTTTTTACTCTGTTGATAGTGTTCTTTGATGCACAAAGTTTTTCATTTTGATAAAGTCTAATTTATTCTTTTCTTTTGTGTCCTGTGCTTTTGGTCATATCCAAGAAATCACTGCCAAAGCCAATGTCATAAAACTTTTCCTCTATGTTTTCTTCTATGACTTTTATAGTTTTAAGTCTTATATTTAGGCCTTTGATCCATTTGAGTTAATTTATGTATATATTAATTGCATAAGGCAAGAAACCAACTTCATTCATTACATGTGGATACACTGTATCCAGTTTTCCCTACACTATTTGTTGAAAAGACTCTATTTCCTACATTCAATGGTCTTAGCACCTGGTCGAAAATCATTTGAACACATTTGCAAGGGTTTATTGCTGGGCTTTCTATTCTATTCCTTTGGTCTATATGTCTCTCTTTATGCCAGGACCATACTGTTTTGATTGCTATAGTTTTAAAGTAAGTTTTGAAATCAGGAAAGTGTGAGTCCAACTTTATTCTTCTTTTTCCAGATTGTTTTGACTATTTGGAGTTCCTTAAAATTCCATATGAATTTTAGGATGATTTTTCTAATTCTGCAAAAAAAAATCATTAGGATTTTGATAGTGATTTCATCAAACCTGCATATTGCTTTGGGTAGTATTGACATCTTAATGATATTAAGACTTTCAATCCATGAACACAGGATTTCTTTCTATTTATGTGCCTTTAATGTCTTTCAGCAATGTTTTATAGTTTTTATTTTATAAGTCTTTCACCTCCTTTGTTAAGTTTATTCCTATGTATCACATTATTTTTGATGCTGTTGTAAGTGCAATTATTTTCATAATTTCCTTCTTAGACTGTTCACTGTTAGGATATAACAATGCTCTGGCTGGAATTTCCATTAATATGTTGAGTGGAAGTGGTGAAAGTCTTGTTTCTGATTTTAGTGGAAAAGCTTTCAGTCTTTTTCCATTTGAGTATAATGTTAGCTGTGGATTATCACATATATCCTTTATTATGATGGAATGTTCCGTATGTGTCTATTAGGTCCAGTTGGTTTATAGTGCTGTTGAAGTCCTCTGTTTTCTTATTGATATTCTGTTTTTTCTATTCATTATTTTGAATGGAGTATTGAAGTCTCCAACTATTGTATTACTGTAGAACTATTTTTAACTTCATTTCTGTCAATGTTGGCTTCACCACTATACTTCAATGTTATTACAAGGTGATCTAATGCTCACAGCTAGGCCATTTTATTTTCCTGTTGGACATAAACAATCTCACAGAATCTCACAGAAACTTCAGGTTATTCTGAGACCATGATAAATGGAAACAAAAAGAAGGGCACTTTATAATATTGTCTAAGTGCAGACAAAAAACAAGGTCACTGTGCCACCCACAAAATACTTAATCTTCGTATTGCCCCTGCTTTCTGACAACAACAAATCTAGAGTAAACCTCTATTTTCAGAGACCCTACCCCAAATCATCCAATCAAAGCCCTATCCTATAATAGTTTCTTTCTAACTCCTCCTACCAAGAATACCCACAGTACTCCATGGTGTATATTCTTCATGCCTGCAATGTAATTTATATTTAATTACCAGTGTGTTCCTGGTAGTCTTTAATTGAAGGGCACTGAATAGATCCCTGGTAAAGCCACCCAGGAACAGAATCAGGCCCCACCTCAGGCCCCCACACATGATAGAGAGTTCATACAAAGGTATGCATGAACCTGGAATACAGAGGAGGAATGTTTTGAAGAGAACTAAGCCTGTGAATTTTATACTTAGTAACCTCAGATTTAATGAGCACCTGTCATTAGACAAATGCTCAGTGGCAGTTAAAAGCTGACCCAGGATTCTGGGGAATGAGGAGAAGGGCCTGGGACAAAGGGGCCCAGTTAGTGGAGCACCCAGGAGGCCACAAACCATCATCAGCCTCTTGGGAGTTCAGAGTCCAAAGTCTGACTTCCCACCAGATGCCAAGCTCTTCACCTTTAAGTCCCCTCTCATCCGGTTTCCCTCTTTGCCTTGGCTGCCTGGAAGCTGTATTTCTAATGTAAGCTGTATTTCCTGTGTAAACATCCCTCGGCTATTGTTTTTCCCCCCTTATCTTGATGAGGCTGGAAATTCGTGGGGGCGATCAGTACAACGCAGAGGAGAGGTGTGGGTGGTTAAATGCTAGGCATGCGAGGCTTTCTGAGACTTGGTTTAACTCAGCTGACGAGTGGGTTATGTGACATGCTGCATACAGAGCCTGTTACCCGTGGCCTCCCACCTGGACCAGTCGCCTGGCCTGGTCACTCTAGGTCACCCGAGTTCGTCCCTACAGCCTAACTTGAGGGTGATGGGGGAAGCAGCCCCACCCCGCGGCCCCTCTGCTCTGAGCGTGTTCACCTCACGACAGCCCCGGCCGCTTTTGACTCTCGCACAAGCCCCGGTAAAGGGCACCGTTCTTGTCTCCAGCGTGCAGATGAGGAAAACAACACTCAGAGCGACTGCCCTGGGCCCAGCGGAGCCCGGCGCTCACGCTTGGGGCACCTGCTGCGGCGGCCTCCACAGCGCGCGGGGAAGACTGCGACGCCCGCGCTGGGCGTGTCCATCGGCGTCCGGGCCTGGCCCCCGTCCAGATCCCTGACCCGCGCCGCCCAGTGCTGCCCCTGCTAGCCCGCTGTCTCATCTCGCCGTGTCCTCCCACAGCTCGCGGCCTTCGGCTCCCACCTCCCACCGGAGTCCTCCCCAGCCCCTGGTCTTTGTCCCCAACAGCGGCTCTAACTCAATCTCGCCGTCTTCCATTCCAGGGCTTTTTTCCAGATCTCCATCCAAACTTCCTCTAGCCGGAATCTGTACCCAAACGCACTTTCTCCCCATTCTCTACTCCCGCAGGAGAGAATCTCTTAGTCCCTAGGAGAGTCGGCCTGTACGGAAGAAAACCTCCTCACTATGGCCGCCTCTGACGCAGAGTTGTAAGTGCAAGCCGCCATCTTGTCATTCAGCCGGAGCAGCCGGAGATCGCCATGTTTGTTACGGGCGGGCGCGGCCTCAGGACCACACTGAGAATGCGCAGCCCTGGTCAGGCGGCTCCGCTCTTATGACGTCACCAAGAGGTTACGGAAGCGGGCCTAATTATAAGAGCTGTTTTTTCCGTACAAGAACGCTGAGATTAGAGAATCTGATCTGCTTATAGAGAGACTGTATGTGCAGTCAGTAATGTGTCTCTGGGTCAGGGACCGGGGCTGCGTAGGGTAAGAGAGGGGCCATCGGCGGGCGAATCTCTGGGGACCGTGGTGAGGCGTCCGGGATCGGACGCGGGGAGGAGGTGGGGTCAGGAGTGGGGTTCATGGGTCGAGGGGTTGGGGGGTGGTGAGTGTCAAGGATCATTCATAGAGACTCTTCGTGCCCAGATCGCCAGTGGAAGTTTTTGACTACGGAGCATTCATGAGTTTAGCGATGTTATTTGAGATATTTAAATAATTTGAAGTGTTTCCTAGTTACAAGCGTCTCGTAAGTAATGAAATTTTCAGAAAATGACAGGTCTTCCGAGTTCGTGATGAGAGTTGGGCAGGAGTCGTTTGCTAGCACCTGGAGAGTTCTTGCCACTTCTTTGGGGTTGAAGAACTGTGAAGACTGTCCTCAGACAGGCTTGTGCCCTCAGTGTGGCCGTTTCTAGATTATAAGTTGTTTTCTGTGACCTTTTCTGTTCTCCCTCCATAGGAGAATGGCAAGCATCCAGAGTATCCTAGAGCAGCGGTCACCAACATTTTTGGCATCAGGGACCGGTTTCATGGAAGACGGTTTTTCCGTGGGGTGGGGGTGCTCCACATCCTGGCTGTAAATACAGATGAAGGTTCCATCGGTCTGCCCCGCTCACCTCCTGCTGCGAGCACCCTCCCCCCCCGCCCCAATTTCGTGGAAGACAATTTTTCCACGGACGGGGGTGGAAGAGGGAATGGGAGGGAAGAAGGGGCCGCGGAGCTCTGCGGCCCGGTCCCTAACATGCCGTGGACCGGTACTGGTCTGCGGCTTGGGGACCACAGTCCTGGATGATTATAAGAGATTTCACCATCCATGTCCTAACAGTTAATTATCCATTCGTGTTAGTTGCCCATTTCACTTCCTGTTTGACTGTTACAGAGTTTTAATAGACTTCCTTAGAGATATTTGCCCTTCGATTTTCAAATCTTGCATATTTTGACTATATAAAAGTTTTTTATTTTTCTTTTTTCGAGGAGTATGACTTGTATAGTTGGGCTCGAGGAGTCCTCCTTATCGTGTGCTAATGTTAACACAGAGTGGTATTTTTTCTATATAAGTCTCTATGGAATTTCTTTTCCCATATGATATATTGTAAGGGTTTAGCCCAGTTAGTGGAGGGGGTAAGAGGTTAGACTGGGGGCTCTGTAGCCACATTTGTTTAGGTGTGAGTCCTGGCTCTGGCACTTAAATGTGTGTAACCTTTGCCACGATACTTGGCTTCTCTGCGCTTTCCTCATCTGCTAAATGAGGAAATAAGGGTAACTGCGCTGTAAGGTAGTTGTGTGGTTACATGAGGTAATATGCTTAAATCACAGGCAGATGAGTGAACGATTTGCTGTATTTGCTCTGGAGGCCATTTGCTGGCTCCACTTCCTTTGGTAAACAAAAGTATCTTTCTTTTCCTTCAGAAAATATTTATCAAGCATCTCTATGGTCCAAGAACTGTTGTTGAGCTTTGGATGGTGTGGAAATCTAGGAATTCACGTTATGGTGGCAGGTGACAGATGACATAAAGTGATAAAATAATTTCATATCTTGATAAGTTAGGGAAGAGCACTAAAGGAGCCATGGTGTAGAAGGAGACTGGGGAAGCCACTGTAGTGTTTCTTAAGTGATGAGATCTGTTACAAATCCCTGTGCTCACCAGGGGACATTGGGTGTGTAACTTTATTCTGTCCCATGGATCTAGTAGTCTATCTTTATCTGTTACCTGATGGAGTACTCTGTTTATTTCTGCATAATTAACCACCCCTAGAGTTAGCAGTGTAAACTAACTTCTTTTCACTGCTCATTGTCTTGTGGAGTGATTGCCCTCAGCTAGGTGGTTCTCAGTGTGGCTTCTCACATGTGCTGGAGTCAGATGGCAGCTGGGGCTGCAGCCATCTGAAAGCTCACTTACATGGCTAGCCATTGATGCTGGCTGTTCACTGGAGAAGGTATATGTGGCATGGTGACTGGGTTCCAAGAAGGAGCTTCCCAGGAGCAAGCTTTCCAAGAAGCTTCAGGCTTTTGATCTAATCCTAGCATCTGCAGAACGGAATTTATGTCACATTCTATTGATCAAGTTGCAAGACAGCCAGATTCAATAGGAGGAGAGTTGTTCTCCACCTCTTGATGTGAGAGGCAGTGTGTGTTGAGAGAGGGAAGGAACTGATGGCAGCTATCTTTGACTATCTACCACATAGAGCAAAGTTTCCCCACTCCTCTCTCCCTTAATAATCTTCCCTTTAAAAAACTTCCTCGCAATTTTCACACCTTTATTCTTCCATATAAATTTTAGAATCAGTTTTTTTTCTTATCTAGATAACCATGCCAATTTGGATTTGGATTAGAATTGTATTAAATATATATATTTTGTTGGGGGGAGAATTGGCATCCTTATAATATTGAATCTTCTCATCTAAGAACACTGTCTATTTCTCCATATACCTAGTTTTTATATTTTCCATAGCATACATGTTGGTATATTTGTACGCAGGCTTTTCTCTTTGTTTTGTCATGTAACCCATGAGTGGGACTGCACTATTTGTATGTGCACCAATTGTCCCAAGTTTAAGGTGTTACATGCATTAATTTACTTAATCACTCTCCATTTCCCCCTTCTCCCAATCCCCAACAACCACTAATATGTTTTCTGTTTCTGTATATTTCATATAAATGCATCACACAATATCTGGTCTTCTGTGACTGGCTTGTTTCACTTAGCAGAATGGTTTTGAGGTTCATTCATTGTGTGGCATGTATCAATACTTTATTCTTGTTTATAGCCTAATAATGTTCCATCATACATGCATATGTGTGCATATCACATTTTGTTTATCCATTTATTCATTGAAGGATATCTGGGTTGTTTCCAGTGTATTTCAGGAGTCCCCAAGACCATCCTCTCCCTTAATCTACTGCTATTTGTACTTTATGATAAACTTATGCAGGACTATTTAGCTAGAAATTAGCTGATGGTTAATTAAATCCAGTTCTTCCTCAAGCCAGCCATTTCCCATTGCTATTACATCCTGAGGAGGCTTTAACTCAGTCTTCCAAGACATTTGATCATCAATATAAATATTATCATATGACTTATTTACATTAGCTAGTTAAATGTAACCAACAATGTCAGTGTTTCACCATATTATGTATCATGGTAGTAGATATAACCCGTGAAATAAGAATCAAAAGATACTGCCACATTACTAGAGTTCTGCTCAGCCATTAACAAGTGGTACAGTTCATCATCACCTGGAATGACCAAGATGTCTCCAAGAGCAATGCTGCTCAGCTTTGCAGACTTCCATTTAACCTTGTCTGGTTCCAAAGCAGAGTGGTTTTGGTGGTCTTGTTCCCACGTTTTGGCTATTAGGAATAACGCTGCTATGAACATTCATGTACGAGTTTTAGTGTGGACATATAGTTTCATTTCTTTTAGGGATATACCTAGGAATGGAATTACTGGAGCAAACAGTAGCTCTGTGAGAAACTACCAAAATGTTTTCCAAAGCCTACACACCATTTTACATTCCCTCAGCATTGAATGAAGGTTCCTGTTTCTCCGTGTTGGTACCAGCACTTCTTATTGTTTGTCTTTGGAATTCAGCCATTCTAGAGGGATGAAGTGGTATCTCATTGTTGTTTTGATTTGCATTTTCCTAATAACTAATGATGATGTGCACCTTTTCATATGCTTATTGGCCATTTTTATATCTTTTTTGGAGAAATGTCTATTCATCCTTTGGCCATTTTTAAATTGGGTTGTCTTTTCATTGTGGAATTTTGAGAGTACTTTATATATAGTCTGAAAACAAGTTCCTTGTCAGATATATGACTTGCAAAAATTTTCTCCTATTCTATGATTATCATTTTATTTTGTTATGTATTCTCTAAAGCACAAAAGGTTTTTAATTTTAATGAAATCCAACTTATCCATTTTTTGTTTTGTTGCTTGAGCTTTTGGTGACTATTGTGGTTTGAATTGTGTCCCCTCAAAATTCGTATGTTTGGCACCCTTGTGTACTGTTGGTGGGAATATAAAATGGTACAACCATTATAGAAAACGGTATAGTGCTTCCTCAAAAAATTAAAATTAGAATTATCCTATGATCCAGCAATTCCATTTCTGGGTAGAATACCCCAAAGAATTGGAAGCGAGGTCTCAAAGAGATAGTTGTATACCCATGTTTATGGCAGCATTATTCACAATAGCAAAAATGTCCACTGAGGGATGAATGGATAAGTGAAATTGGTATGTATTAATACATACAATGGAATATTGTTCAACCTTGAAGAAAATTATGACATATGCTATAAGATGGATGAACTTTGAGAACATTATACAAAGTAAAATAAGCCAGTCACAAAAAAGACAAACACTTATTTGAGGTACCTAGAATAGTCAAGTTCATAGAGACAGAAAGTAAAAGGGTGCTCGTCAAGGACTATAGGCAGGAGAAAGTTAGTGTTTAATAGGTACAGAGTTTCAGTTTTACCAGATGAAGAGAGTTATGGAGATGGCTGGTCAGAATAGTTGCACATTATGAAAGTATTTAATATTACTGAACTCTGTGTTTAAAATGGTTAAGATGGTAACTTGTATGTGCATTTTAACAGAATAAAAATTCTGAGAGAAAAAGGGATGTGTGTTTACGCTAAATTTTTTTAAAAAATTCATATGTTGAAGTCCTAACCCCTAGTACCTCAGAATGTGACCTTATTTGGAAATAGGGTTATTGTAAATGTAATTGGTTAAGATGAGGTCATGTTGGATTAGGGTGAGCCCCTAATCCAATGTGGTTAGTGTCCTTATAAAAGGGGAAGTTTGTACATAGATACAACACAGGGAGCACACCATGTGATGAAGGCAGAGTTCTACAAGCCAAAGAATACCAAAGATTTCCAGCAAACCACCAGAAGCTAGGAGAGAGGCATGGATTAGATTCTCTCTCATATATCTCAAAGGAACCAACCCTGCCAATACCTTGATCTTAGACTTCTAGTTTCCAGAACTTTGAGATAATATGTTTCTGTTGTATAAGCCACTCAGTTTGTGGGACTTTGTTGTGGCAGCCCTAGTAAATGAATACAAACTGCAACATGCTATGTGCATTATTGGACACTATGGGCTGTATAGTGTGTTCCTTGGTCTGAAGAAATATTAATTGGTGGTCCAAATTGGTGTAGTATCTTCCGTTCCAGTTCTTTTATAGCACTTTCAGTATTTGCATATAGGAGTTTGCAAAGCCTAGTCGGGACCTATTTATAGCTTCCCGGGTATGCTGGCATCAGTCTGGTATGGTCCACTTGTCAGCTATGGTGGTACTTTCCCTCCTGGGAAATCTGCCCTACAGCCACATGCAGTTTCTGTCTTTCTGCTCCCAGATAGGACAGTTCTTGTTGGCATTTTGTGCCTCAGAGGGTGCAAGAGGGATATGTCGATGAGCAGTCCATCCCTGCATGGCTGCAGCTCCTCTGTGTCTGCTCCTTTGTTGGGCCCAGGTGGCCACCTCGAGTGATTGCACCAGGATATCCACCTACTGGATCCAATCACTGGTTCTAGAAGGGGCTCTTCAGGTCGGCATTGACATGTCATACTTTAATGTGCCCCTTAAGTTCCTGTAGGGCTGTGTCACATATGGGCATCCCTTTAATAGCCCAGTTTACCATTGCTCCTCTGCCTGATCACATGGTCAGGCCATTGGCTACCACCCATGAGTCGGTAAAAATCCAAACATAGGGGCTCCTGTCATTGTACAATTTTTCCATCACAGCAAGGAATGCAGCGTGCAATTCATCTCACTGGAGTGATCTGATCTTTTCCAATTAGTTTTCCCATTCACTGGTCAGAGTGTGGTGGCCTTCGGACCTGGATGTCCATCCTCCTTGGAGCTGCATGTGAGTACAGTGAGTACCCCCTTGCATTCCTCCAGATCATGCTCCTGGATAAACCATTTCCATTTTATTATGGAATTCTCCTGGGCACTGCCTTCCTTATTGGAGTTTTTCTATGACATTACCCACGTCATTATGGGTGTGTCAGATTTCAAGATTGCTTTATATCATGCAGTCTTTGGGGCAGTTTCAACTAATGCTTAATGACAATCTAGTAATTGTCTACCAAAGAGCATATACTGTACCACTGCTACTGGAAATTTTCTGGTCCAAAATCTCAGTGGTCACCACTGGGTGGCACTCATGAGCTTTTGCCATAAGCCCGGTCTGCATACGTGCTCCTTGAGCCGTTTGTTTTTTTCATGGGCCACACAGTGCTATTGTGCAGAGAACTTGTTAGTACCAGGATTCCAGCTTCTAACATGTCAGTAATTAAAATAAACTCTCTTTGCCCGCCAGGTATTTTATAGTGCTTCAAATTAACAACCTGGCTGGGCTTGGCCAATGCTGTTGCTTCCCATTTTGCATGTCCATCTAATACTGGCCAGAAGGTAGGAACTTAGATGTGTTATGTTTCATAATACTAGGTAGGGGAAGTGTTCCTTAGTTAGACACAGTATTCATCTAAAAAAAGCTACAAAGGAGAACAAGCTGTTTTCCTTTAAATACTCACATGTAGAACACTTCTGACACCAAATGTGTGGGGCCTTTTTCCCACACCAGTTCTCCAACTCTGCGGACACCAACTGGTTGTCACAATTCGGTGATGACACAGACTACCTGGAGTTAGTGTAGATTCCACAGGGAAAGTAAGGGCTCAGTCCCACAAGACTGCCCCCTCCTATTTAGATGCCAGTCGTAAGCAGTGGGTCCCCTAGTTACCCTTCCGTCTGACTTGGCTGCAAGTTGGGGGTTCCCATGATCCCCTACTCAGGTTCAACAACTTGCTTTGACAGCTCACAGAACTCAGGGGACACTTATGTTTACCAGTTTGTTATAAAGGATAAGATAAATGATACAGATGAACAGCCAGATGAGAGGCACATAGGATGAGGTCTGGAAGGATCCTGAGCATGGGAGCTACTGTCCTCATGAAGTCGGGGTGTGCCCCCCTCCTGGAAGTTGTCCAGACTCTGTATTTCAGGGATTTTTATGGAGGCTTCATCATATAGGTATGATAAATTATTAACTCACCCCTTCCTGGAGGATGGGGGTTAGGGCTGAAAGTTTCAAACTTCTAATCATGGCTTGGTATTTCTGTTGACCTAAGGGAGCCCTGGTCCCTGAGGCATCCTGAAGCTATCCAGGAGCCCATCAGTGGTCACTTTAGTAGGACAAAGGATGCTCCTCTATCACCCAGGAAATTCCAAGGGATACAGGAGCTCTGTGTCAGGAACCAGGATCATGGACCAAATATATATTTCTTATTATATCACAGTATCACAACATCCCATTAATACATTCAAGTAAATGAGACATAACCACTTTGCATAAAGTCTGTTCAAACATCCCAGATCTCATCCAAGCTTTCATTTTGGTCTCATCAACCATCGCATACCCCAATCTAACTATAGCCCCTGTTAGGACATCACCACCAGGTTTTGGAATCACACTACGCACTACACTGGAGTCCCATGTCAAGGAGTCCTAGAAAAGTTCTTTACCCACACATGTGCCAATGGCCTGGGGTCCAATGCTGGTGCTTGGGTCAAAAAACCCCCACCCTTTCATTAATCCTTATTCTGATTAATTTGCTGGACCATTGTCTCAAGCAATTTGAAATTAAGTTCCTCACTGTCATCTTTGGCTTCCAGCTTTTAAAATTCTTTCAAACTAGAGTAAGTAGAGCATCTTGATCTAGGGCCCTTGAATTTTGGAGGACTATCAGGGGGACTGTCCACCCAATTGCCAATAGTGTTGCATTAACATATTTGTTTTGTCTCCATCAATATGTTCTTTATTCACCCCATTTCTTATTAACTGTCTAAAGATTTCTACCTTTCTGGGATGAGTCCCTTTATTCCTTGTTTTCCCCCATCTCTTGTGAATCACTCTAATTTCCCGTTGTTTCAGCATCATTTTTTCCCCTTTGGTAGAAGCCCTGAGGCTAGTGGCTCTAGCTCAGATTCTCTGAAATCTGAGCTTGGAACAGCCTCAGGATCTGACCCAATATGCTCCTTATTTTGTTTTAGCTATTACAGACAGTAACCAAGGGATTGTATATTTAGCTTGCTTCTTGTTATTGTACATTTTATTATGTAACTAGTGAGCCAACTCTTCGAGAGTTGGTTCTATCATTTCTAAATTCCACTGGTAACTTTTAGCACAGCACAGCTGTTGCTTCACATGTTGGGTGACCTGGTAGCCATCCAGGATTCAAAGATTTATCAACCCCCAACCCTGTCATTCTTCTCTTCCCCAAGCTATGCTTTTGCCATGTTTCAGTGAGCGAGGATCATTCCCGCAAATCCCACTTCTGATGCCAACTGTGTTCAGTTTTCCCAAGACCACCTTCGGGTTCAATAATTCACTGGAAGGACTCACAGAACTGAGAAAAGCTGTTTAACTAATGGTTATAGTTTGTAATAGTGAAAGGCTACAGATTAAAATCAGTAAAGGCAAAAGGTACATAGAGCAGAGTCCAGTTGTCCTCTCCTAGCGGGTTGTATGGAAAGCATTTAATTCTCCTAGCAACAGCGTGTGACAACTTGTACAGAATACTGCCAAACAGAGGAGCTCAACCAACATTTGGGTGCAGGATTTGTACTGTCCCTGTGTGGCTTTCCTCAGTTACTCAGTCTCCAGCCTCTCCAGAGGTCAAACCGCTACAGTGTGCTCAAGGCCCCCATGGTAAATCACATTGCTAGCATAAATGCTCCAGCATGGCCCATAGCCACAGACATACACAGATACTCTTATGAAGCAGGATAGTCTAAGAGTTTAGAGGATTCTTGTCTCTAAAAGCCAGTCAAGGGTCAGTCATTTCTTTGGAATGTGCAGTTTGAACAACCCAAACCTGCTGAGTTAACCTCTTACTGCACCATTTGATAAAAAAAGTCATTCTTTCTCCATTGAGTTGCTTTTGTGTATTTGTCAAAAATCAGTTTGACATATTTGTGTGGGTCTATTTCTGGGTTCTCCTTTCTCTTCCATTGACCCATTTGTCTGTCCCTTCACTAGTACCATACTGGCTTGATATTGTAACTTCAGGGTAAGTTTTAAAGTTAAAAAAAATCTAACATAAAATATGCACTGGATCTGTATTTTGAAAACTACAAAATCTGAGGAAAGAAATTTTAAAAGATGTAAATAAATGGAGAGACATACCACAGCTTTGGATTGGAAAACTCGACACAGCAAAGGTATCAGTTATCCTTAAATTGACCTATAGATTAATTGCAGTTCCAATCAAAATCCCTGTTTGTGAATCTTCTTTATTCTTCTTTTTCAGAATTGCTTGCACTATTCTGGTTTTTCCAACTTTGCATATATATTTTAGAATCAACTTGTCTGTATCTACAAAAAGATAAATTGGTATCAATTCTTATCTTTATTGTTTCCTTAATTCTGCTTGCTTTGAGTCTACTTTTTATCTTCATTGTCTATTTTTTTAGGGTGGCTGTTTAATTTATTTGAGACCTAGCTTTTTTTGTAATGTGGGCATTTAGTGCTATACATTTCCCTTTAAGCACTGCTTTACCTGCATTCCATAATTTTGACATTTTGTTTAGCTCAGTGCATTTTCCAATTTCCCAAGAGATTTTCTCCTTGACCCATGAACTATTTAGAAGTGAACTGGCTTATTTCTAAGTGTTTAGGGAAATTCATATTTTTAAGACTGAGGAGGGTACTGAGACTGTCAAAGCAATTATAGGTGAATACCTGAGCAATGAGGAATCTTACGCCTTACTGGTGGGAGTGTAAATTTTTACAATCAGGCTGGGAACAGTGGCTCATGCATGTAATCCCAGAGCTTTGGGAGGCTAGGGTGGGAGGATTATTTGAGGCCAGGAGTTTGAGACCAGCCTGGGCCACACAACAAGACCCTGTCTCTACAAAAAATTTTAAAAAATTAGCTGGATATGGTGGTGCATGCCTGCAGTCCTAGCTACTCAGGACTCTGAGGCAGGAGGATCATTTAAGCCCAGGAGTTTGAGGGTACGGTGAGCTGATTGCACCACTGCACTCCAGCCTGGGGGGAGAAAAACCCTGTCTCAAAAAAAAAAAAAAAAATTGAAAAAAATTCTTACAACCACTTGCAGAGGGAGGAGGTGATTGGACAAGATTGCTCACACTGTGACCCAAGAAGGCATCTACCCTGGTGCCCAGGAACACAAAGAAACATGAAAAGTGTATTTACAGCATCACTACTTGCTATTTGCAATAGCAAAAACTCAGAAACAATAGGAGAATAGATACGAAAATTTTGGTATATTCATGCAATAGAATACAGTAGTTAAAATGAATAAATGACATTGTATCAACATGGAAAAATCTCACCCCAAATTTTATTGAATGTGGAAAAAGCGACTTGTGGAAGGATGCACAAAGTACACCATTTTTAAATTGTTTAAAATATATAAAATAAGTCTCTGCATTGTTTAGGAATACATACATATGTAATAAAACTGAAAGGTAAATGCAGGAATAACAAAAACTAAAGGTTAGCACCTTTGGGGAAGATTACAGGATAAATTCGAGAGAGCTGTTATTCAAGGAGTTGCAATCGTATGTTCGAGGTAGGAGGTCAGTTGGTGTTCGTTATTTTTTAAAAACTTTTTAGTTTGAAATATCCAGTAATAAAACTCATATGTATATCTGCCCATATATACATGTATACGCATACACATATACATATGTATAAAAAACCCAACATTTTAGGAATGTGTATTGCTGAGTAATAGGATTGAGTGATTTTTACTTATTTGTACTTGTAAGTATTCTAAAAATTTCTTCTAGAATGTGAGTTACTTTTAAAAAGTCACCCAGTTTTTGATGAAATAAATGTTTTATCATAAACAGACGTGCAGGGAGAGACAGCACCACAGCTCCACGGAAAGGTCATGTTTGGTTTTCTGAAATTCTTTCCATTTCTCCAACTTTTCATGCTCCTACTGTAGGATTCTGGAATCAGATCATCACTGAGGACTCAGCAATAGCTGCGCCGGTTCATCAATGCTGCGCTTCCTTCTGCATACCATTAGCCCATTAGGTTGTGTATTGTCCTGGTGGTGGTTTCTGCAGTTTCTAAGTCAGATGGACTTGGGAAACTATCCCCATGCGTTCTTTCTAGCGTTCCCATTTTCCTAAGCAGCTGTGTGGGGGCCTGCAGGGGTGGCAGGACAGAGGCCCCTCCAGCCTGCGGGGCCGCTGTTCCCTGCTTCTCCGCGGGGGTTCTGCCCAGGACGGCTTTTTCCGCACGCGTGCCAGCCTCTTTCCAGAAGAGGGCGCAGGCGAGTCCTGCCCAGCTGGCACAGCTGTGTGTGCAGCACACAGGCCCTGCTTGTGGGAATCGGGGCCACAGCCGGGAGCCCAGCTTGTGGGTTTTAGGCCTGGAAAGAGGAAGAGCCACGGGTTCCCCTTCCGGCGCCCTCAGCGGCAGCAAGGGATGGTTTAATTTAATTTCGCGATTCCACCTGTTTATGTCTACTTGTGGGTGTCTAATTGCCCCCAGTTAAAAAATAAACAAGCATTTCCTACATGTGTGTACACACAAACTAGATATACAACTCAAATGTCCATTAACAGGTAAATGGATAAAGTGTTTTATATTTGTACAATGTAATGTAATAAAAATAAAAAATGAACTATTAATAAGTGGAAAAACATAGATTAATCTCAAAATGCTACTGAATGAAAGCAGCAAGACCAAAAGCAGTACATACTATGAATTCCATTGTATAAAATTCTTTAAAAAGCAAACTAATCTAGAAAGCAGATGTGTGACTGCCAGGGCAGGGCAGTGAGGGGAGGACTGGGAAGCAGGGATTATGAAGGGCATTGAAAACTTTTGGAGGCAATGGATATGTCACTATCTCGATTGTAATGATGGTTGGTTTTACAGGTGTCTACATATCAAATTGTGTCAAACTTATCAAATTGTACATTTTAAATGTGTACGGTTGATTACGTGTCAATATGCCACAATAAAAAATTGGCATATTTTCTCTGCATATAATGTCTGTTATTAATAAGAAACTGAAAGTAATTATTATACTAAGTGCAGCATTCTGTGTTGATGCTAACATCTAGGAAAAAAAATCATCAAATAACATTTGATCCTTGAACAACACGAGGGGTAGGGGCACTGACCCCCTGTGTGGTCGAAAATCTGCGAAAAACTTTTGCCTCCACTAAAACTTAACTGCTAATAACCTACTTTGACTGAAAGCCTTACTGATAACATAAACAGTCAATTAACACATATTTTGCTTCTGTATTATATACTGTATAGTAAACTAGAGAAAAAATTTTATTAAGAAAATCATAAGGAAGAGAAAATACATTTACAGTACTGTAGTGTATTTATTGGTAGCATATGTTTATGTCATCTGTTCACAAGATGAGTCTTTTGTATGAATTGGCAGGCAACGGTAGTTGCAGATCTCAATCCATAGTACATATCAGGTAATTCAACTTTTTCTTGTAGTGTCAAGATTTTTCTCTGCTTCTTGGGAGCACTTCCAGGATCCCCAGTGGCACTTCATATGGGTCCCATGGTGTTATTTAAGGATCATGGCATTGCACCAAACATAATGAAAAATATACAAGAACAGCAGGAGATCACTTTTTACTGTGGTAGGCGACTTACCGAGGAGACTAACTGCTTAAGCTGACATGATTTGTGTCGCACAGTGTTTTAAGTGGATACTCACAACACTTGAGCTCACTGCAATAGCAACAGTTGGTGGCTATGAAATTATTACAGTAGTATAGTATATACTACATTTAATTTTATGTAGTTATGATTTAATATTGCATATTTATATTAATTTTTGTTTATATTTCTCTCGACTGCAAATGCATTCATGACATACCTTTTTCTTAATTTTTTTCAATATTCCTGGGCTGTGTGGTTTGTGAGTATTCTCAAATTGTCACATCTCAAAAAATTTCCAATATATTTATGGAAAAAAATCCATGTATAAGTGGACTTGTGCAGTTCAAACGCATGCTACAGTTCAAGGGTTAACTGTAGTATGAACCTAAGAGGGCCAGCATGTCCTCCTGTGACTCCGGCAAAGATTCGTGTTTCAACAACTGTGAAGTAGACCTGAGATCTTGCCTCTATCTGCTTTTAGGCTTAACATCAACTTCATTATATTCACATTCCAAACAATTATATCAGCATTACATAGGAGCACAGGGTAAATAAAACAGCAAGAAAAGTGGACCATCATTAAATTCCTAAAAAGAAGTTATTAATATTTCCTAGCACATGGTAGATATTCAATAAATAGTTTAGAATGACTAAACTAAGAATTCTAGCATTGAAGCTTCACTATCTTATCACCAAAAGGAAGAACAAAACAACAAGGACAATTTTTAATAGGCCAGAAAGAAACAATGCTATATACATAGGTAAAATTCTACTTAACATAGTGCACTATAATTGGATACCAGAGACATGTTAAAAAAGAAAAAATATCAGAGACTAATTGTCTCATTTTGAGCAAAGCATCCCAAAATAAATATAGTTTGTAAATTGCAGCCAAATCTACATAATTACTTACTCTTTGTGATCCAGCTTTTGAATACATTTGAATATATTTTTGCAAATTTTGTGATTCAGCTTTGAAATATATTTGAATATATTTTTGTAAATTTCCTTGTAACTGCTATGGACAACACAGAGGACAACACATTTTTATGTGTCAACATAGAGTATAGAATCACTGATGAGTGAACACAGCCCTCATTTCATTTTAAGATTTCAACTAAAAAAAAGATGATATCCAAGGCAGAACCCTAAATTTTCATTGTATTATTGCAATACTCTTATTTTTGGTATTACCATGATTCAAGTTGAGCTTCAATGTTCAATGACCATTTATTTAAAATATTTATTGAGCACCTAACAAGTGACAAGTGCTGTCCTAGTTTATGAAGACACAGTAGTAACAAAGCAGACATAGTTCTGTCCCCACAGAGTTTTCAATCTGACAGGGAAAACCAAAAGACCACACCTGGGTGGTGCGTGGTGTCAATCAAGTGGGTGAATGGAGAGGGGCAGGAAAGGCCTCCCTCAGGAATATGAGTCAAGGTCACCAGTAGAGGAGGGAGATCAAGTTACGGAAGAAGTCTATGAATGAGTGAGGCACATTTGAGGAACTGTAATAATTAAGACATGGCTCAAATGCAGACAGAGAGCTGATTCCCTGGAACAGAATCTTAACTTCAATATACACTTTTAAGTTTCAGCAATTGCTTAGAATTCATGATCTACTCAGCAATATAAATTGTGACAGTATCATTAAAGTGACTATAGATTTTACAGCACTACACTCTAGGAAAACTTTTCCCTTTAATATTAAATGTGTTACATGTGTGACACTTACCCAAATCAATGCATAAAAATGATAGCACATTGGTATCTTACCTGCAATGCATTCAAGAGGACACTGTGCTTCCTTGCTCTTTATCATGAGCAAAAAGTGGGCTATTACTTTGCCAAATGATAGAGTTATTAAAAAATACTAGTGTGATGAATGGCTATGTTCCTGGGAATCCACAGAGTTACAGAACAGCGTGCCATAAATGCCCGGGGAGCTCATTTTACACTATAGCAAGCAATTTAAAATTTTTTATATTAAAATAAATGCAACTGCATTATGGAGTAGAATGTAAAATTTGTTACAATTAATGGGCCAACAGTGATACATTATTATTAACTAAAATCTATAGCTTATTCAGATTTTCTTGGTATTTACCTAATATTCTTTTTCTGTTCCAGACTCCCGTCCAGGTTACCACATTCATTCACTTTTCATGTCTCCTGGTTCCTACATGTGCATTTTATAGAATTGATTTCTGCTTTTATCTCTATTATTTCTTTATTTTTACTTTATTTTATTTCCTTTTTTCTAACTTTTTGAACTGGTAATTTATACCACTGTTTTTATTTTTTTCCATTATGTGTATACAAAACTGTAAATTTCTAAGTACTGCTTTAGCTGCACTGCACAATTTTGATATTGTGCTTTTTAATTGTTATCAAGTTCAAATTATTTTCTGAGTTATTTTGTATTTTATTATTTAAACATATTTATTATGGACTATGTTGTTTAATTTCTAAACATTGAGGTTTGCTAGTTATTGCTCTGTTATTGGCTTCTAGTTAATAAGATAATGTAGTTAATTCTATTAGTTTTTGATAGATTGCATGATTTTAATCAATCGAAATTTTTGAGGATTTGCTTTATGGCAAGATATTGTGTACTTTGGTGAATGTTCCATGTTCGCCTGTCAAGAATGAATACTATGCAGCTTTTGGAAGTGATATTCTTTGAATACCAACTAGATCATTTGGATAACTGTGTTGCTGAAATCCTCTGTACATTACTGAACTTTTGTGGTCTGCTTCTTCTATAAAATATTTAGAGGTGTGTTAAAGTCTCTAATAATGGTACATTTTCTTCTTTTTTTAAATCTCTACTTTTTGGAATTTACTGGAGGAAATCCTACTAGTGGTCAAGGTTTTGAGTAATATATCTACTGGTTTCTTTTGCCTAGATGAAAAAATGGCCAAAGATATGGCTGGATGCTAATTTTTGAGCAGTGGCTCATAGATTTACCAGATAAAAAAGACTTAAAGAGAACAGGACTTGAGTACGAGGGACCAGGACATATAGGGAAGAATTATATGATGAATTTCTAAGAATGGGGACAATGTGTGTAGTATTTGTATACAACTGAATGTTCACCAAAGGGTTTATTGAAGAGGAAGCTCTCAAGAATCAACAGGAAAAGCTGACCTGTTTTTGGGGACATATTATCCACTTTTCTCAGCCATCCTGGGGTCACATGCTAAGTGGCTCTGGTGGAAGGGATGAAACAACATGGACTCCTTCTGGTCAAAGCTATTCTAGATACTAATTTATAAAAAAACTGGATAAATTTTTTGCAAAGGCACAGTACAGAAAAAGATATCTAAATGACTAATAAGCACATTAAAAAGGTCGTAATCATCAATACTCATTAAAGAAATGCAAATTAAAATCAAAATCACTTAATTTTCACTAGAATAGTTACTATTAATGTTTAGAGGACTGAAATCACAAAGAATAAATGAAGAGTGGAGAAACTTGATTTCTTATACAATGCTGGTGGGAGTTTAAATTTGCATAATGATTTTGGAAAACTATTTGGCAGTATTCATTGAAAATTAACAGAGCATACTTCTGTTACCACATAGAATATAGAAAGCTGTAAACAATGACATCCATACTCTAACATGAAAAGCAGCTGAATAGTCCACAAAACTATAACTTCTCCTGAACCTATTAGAGAGCAAACTTTATTAGAGAAACTTTACTGTGACTATGAAACTTCCTGTCTGGACTGCTGAAAAATTTCATCCCGATTAATAGTCAGGGGCAAGAGAGAGGGAAGCCTCTACCCCTGGGGTTGTGAAAATCCTCAAATACTTACGTAGTGCCAATTCATTGGAGCCGTCCCTTCAACTGTTACTCATAATTCTTTCCTGGTCCCCAGTGAGACTTTTATTTTCTTATTTCACGCAATACTTTCAGCTCTGGTGGTGGCTCTGCACTTTTAATACCACTACTGAAGCCTCTCAGTGGCAAAAGTTGATTTTCCTTAGATGTACCACACTGCCATCAACTCAGAGACTTTGCCACTTTCTGGGGGAATCCGTCAAAGACTTTACTAGTTCACTTGTAACCAAATAAAATCTTCCTCTGGTCTCCAAGAAAATGTATCATCAGACTCTTTTTCTATCCCCTCCTTCCCTCCCTTCCCTCCCTTCTTCCCTCCCTTCCTTCCTTCTTTCCTTCCTTCCTCTCTCTCTCTCTTTCAACAGGGTCTCGCCTGTAGCCCAGTGCAGTGTCACGATCATAGCTCACCACTGCCTAGAACTCCTGGGCTCAAGCGATCCTCCTGCCTCAGCCTCCCAAGTAGCTGGGACTACAGGCATGCACCACAGCGCCTGGCTATTTTTTTTTCTTTTTCTTTTTTGTGAGGGTCAAGTCTAGCTATGTTTCCCAGGCTGGTCTTGAACTCCTGGTTTCAAGCGATCCTCCCACCTCAGACTCTCAAAGTGCTGGGATTACAGGCATGAGGCTCCGTGTCCGGCTTCTATCTTTTCAAACTGTCTCATTCTTCTGCCCCTCACTTGTTATGGTTTAGGCATATCGGCCTAGTCCTAGATCATTCCAAACTCATTCTTACCAGAAGAAATTAATATTGACTTAAAATAGAGAATGAGTACATAATTCAACTTTCTTAAATTGTCAAATGTATAACCAATGTTTTGACCACTATTTGCTAAAATATTCATCTGATACTTTCACCATTTGTGTAAAGTATCAATTCTTGTATACATATATATATATATATATATGTAGAGAGAGAGAGAGAGCTCTCCGTCTTTTTTTTTTTATTCTGGATTTTATATTCCATTACTTTGGTCTATTGGTGACTTCGTTATATAAAACATTCAATTATTTTGAATTTATGCCAAGTTCTTTTTGTGTTTTTAAAAATTATATTTTGTATTGAGCTATAAATTACATACTGGAGTTATGAAATCTTAATTGTATAATTCAAACATTTTACATCTGTCTCTCTGTGTATACATACACACACATATATAAATATATACACACACGCACCTGTGAAAACCTCCTAGTTCAAGACATAGAACATTTCCATCTTCCCAGAAGGTTATCTCATGGCACTTCCCAATCAAAGCATCCTGCCCCTAGAGGTAGCCACTATTCTGATTTCTGTCACCATTAATTAATTTTGCTGGTTCTTGAACTTCAAATAAATTCAGTCATACACTATGTACTCTTTTGTGTCTGGCATTTATTTTTGCTCAACATAAAAGTTGTCAGATCCATTCGTGTGCTTGTATATGTTAATTGTTCTTTTTAAATTATGCGTGTGGTGTATTTATAACATTGTTTAGGGTTGCATCTTGATCTTATAGTATTTTTTAGTCTGTCATTTTGAATAGTTTTCTTGGTGGCTGTTCTAGATATTATAATGTACAAATGTCACCACAGTTGTCTTAAGTATTTGACAAAATATTACAAACAACCTTATAAGTAAATAGCTGAACTTACAAGTAAATAATGTTTAAAAATATTATGGAAACTTTTATTCCTAGTTTCAAAGTAAAGTTGAAGCTATGATGGCCCAGAGTGTTGTCTTTTGTTTGCTTTGGCAGTACCCTTGATCTGTTAAGGGATGCAGGGAACAGGAAAAAAGAGTTTGGCTCAGCGTGGCAGAGCATGCTTGTTGCCTACCCAATATACTTTCCCCATTAATTGCAATTATTGAACCCCAGTTTTAGTCGGGTGGCAATGTGCCCACCTAAAGACTAAATTTCCAGCTGTCCTCCCAGAGAGAAGTAACGATAGAAACAGACTCTGGCCAGTGTGATTCAGTGGTAGTTATTGGGAGGTATCCTAAGTCTCTTTATAAGAGTCGCTGTTGGGAACACATCGTTCCCTTGCTTTCCTCTCTCTCTGCCAGGAACAGGGAACACATGGGTGTACCAGTCTCTTATAATTAGGTAACCTTAGCTATAAATGCCTTATCTTAAAGCCGGCAGAGAGTAAATACAGAAGGAAATTGGGTTCATAATGACCAAGGAGTCATCATGTTGGTCCTGGACTAATTACTTTCAGATATTTTTACCTGGGAGAAAATTAATCTATTTTTTGTATGAGCTAATGCCATTTTTTTTTCTGTTATACATCACTGGACTTAGTTGTAACTTTAATAAATCTGAGATGCCTGATAAACTCAGGGCTCTCCAATTTAGATAATGGGATTCCTAGAATAAAATACTTCCCCTTTTAGCATAAGAGAATGAAAATTTATCTTTTTCAGACTAAGATCTGGTTGAAGGCCCATGAGTTTTGAATGCTCAGGTCTACCCTCACTTGGAAACACTGAGACCCTGGAATCTTGCTGGTCATTCTGGGAAACCCCAGGCCAGGGAAATAATTTCATGTGGTCCTTTATACAAACTAATTCACAAACAGAAAAAGAAATAAAAATAATAGCAGTTAAGATAGAAAATATGAGCAATTAAGAATGAGATGGTCTACTATGCACCTAATTGCAGATCCACAAGAAATTAGAAAAAATTGTGGAGAGGTAATTTTGAAAATACAGCAACAAGAATTTTCAGGACCCAATGACATATATGAATCTTCAGATTTATGAAGCCCAATGGATCACAGATAGCCCAAATAACAGGCATTCACATCTAAACAAATCAAGATACAATTATCAAATAGTTAAGGAGAGAATCTTAGAAATAGAAGAGAAGATTTCCTTACAGAAGAAAGACAAATACTCTGATAGCTCAATTCCAAACAATAATTTTGGAATTAAGGAGACAGTGAAAAAATATTTTGATATTGGTGAAGGCAAATATTTGCTAAGTTAAAATTGTACATGCAGCTAAAATATAAATCAAAGACAGTAAAATGAAGACAATCTAGACAAACAGAAACTTACTAAATGAACTTCCAGTAGATGAACTTCAAGAAAGAAAAACATTAATCTTAAAAGTTCATGGATAGCAAGAAAGAACAATGAGCAGATACATTAACAAGCATGTGGGTAATTCCAAACAAATATTGACTATATGAAACAATATCATTCATATCTAATTTTTGCAGTAAAACACATGGAGGAGTCAGCAGTAAAAAACCAAATAAATATTAGAGCAGAAATAAATGAAATAGAGATTAGAAAAATCAATAGACATATAAATAGACATAAAGACCAAGGGAACAAAAATAAAGAGCCCAGAAAAAAACCCCACACGTATATGGTCAACTGATCTTCAACAAGGAGGCCAAAAATACACAAGAGGGAGAGGATAGTCTCTTCAATAAATAGTGTTGAGAAAACTGGATAGCCACATGATAAAAAGTAAAATCATATACTTACCTTACACCATATACAAAAATTGACACAAAATGGGTTAAGGACTTAGGTGTAAGCTGGAAGCATAAAACTACTAGAAGAAAACATAGGGGAAAATCTTCTTAACGTTAGTTGACGTGATTCCTGGGATATGATACCAAAAACACAGGCTATAAAAGCAATAATAGACAAGTAGGACGACATCAAACTAAAAAGTTTCTTCACAGCATAGGAAACAACCAGCACAATGAAAAGACAAACTGCAGAATGGGAGAAAATATTTGCAAACCATATATCTGGTAAAGGGTTAATATCCAAAATATATAGGGAACTTCTACAACTCAATAGCAATAAAACAAAGCCAAACCAACAAAAAACCCAATTTAAAAATGGGCAAAGGAATGGAGTAGACATTTCCTCAAAGAAGACTATCTTTGGCTATCTTAGTGGCTATCTTAGTCTGTTTTCCTTTGCTATAACAGAATACCTGAGACTGGGTAATTTATAAAGAAAAGAGGTTTATTTTGGCTCACAGTTCTGTAAGCTATTAAGTTCAAGATCAGGGGCTGCCTCTGGTGAGGGCCTTGTGCTGCCTCATGGCAGGCAGAAAAGTGGAAGGGGAGACAGGGCCGCTGTGCACTCCCCTGATAGCTAGCCTGGTCCCAAGAGACAGGCATTAATTGCCTCCTGAGGGTAGAGCCTCCTTGACCCAAACAGCTCTTAAAGGTCCCACCGTCTCTCAACACTGTCACACTGGGGAGCAAATTTCAACACGACTTTTGGAAGGGCCAAACCATTTCCAAACCATAGCACTGGCCGATAGGTATATGTGAAGGTGCCCAACATCACTAACCATCAGTGAAAGGCAAATCAGAACCACAATGAGATATCATCTCACACCTGTTAGAAAGACTAATATCAAAAAACAAATAAATAAAAGACAAAAGTGTTGGCAAGTATGTGGAGAAAAGGCAACCCTTGTACACTCTTGGTGGGAATGTAGATTGGTGCAGCCACTGTGGAAAACAATAAAGAAGTTTATCAAAATAGAAAAATAGAACTACCACTTAATCCAGCAATCCCACTTCTGGGTATAAATCCAAAGGAATTTAAATCAGTATGTTGAAGAGATACCTGCACTCCCAAGATTATTGCTATTGATGATTATTCACAATAGCCCGGAAACGGAAGCAACCTAAATGTCCACTGGCTGGTGATTGGATAAATAAAATGTGGTTTATATATACAATGGAATATTATTCAACTTTAAGAAAAGAAATTCTGCCATTTGTGACAACATTCATGGACCTTGAGGACATTGGGCTAAGTGAAATAGCCTGACACAAAAGGAAAAATATTACATGACACCACTTACACGAGGAACCTAAAATCTGGGTGAATGCATTAACGAGGAGTGCTCAGTGTTCTGTGCACAGTGGGCTCCTTCCCCTGAGCTTATAATTACATAGGGTCTGCTTGGAGGACTTATTTTGAAATGTAAATAATTGTTGAGAAAAAAAAATCAAGTAAACAACCCTATGAACAAGCCAGCCAAAAATGAAATACAGCCTCCTTACAAAGAGTGTTGGGGGCTGTGTGACCAGAATTAATCACAGCCCTACGCAGCCCGGGGTGCATTGTGTGGGCGTAAAACTCTTCACAAGAGCCCTGTTGTGTAGCTCCAGAGTTGTCTTCCAGAGACACACCCATGAGCCATTCCTGCATCCTGAATGTGCATCTTTAGGAAAGAAAGAAACATTTTCTATGAGTTAATTGAAGAGCTGTTGTGGGCTTCTTGTTTCTGTGAGTCAGAGAAATGACAATGCTGCTAATTAGCAGCTGGAAAATGCCAAAAAAAGATGTGTGAACATCCTTCAGAAACAACTGTCTGAGAGAAGCCGCTAGGACCTGTCGCAGATTAGTAGTACTCCATGGAACATTCCTCCTGCAGGTATGGAAGAGGTAGAAAGCACCAGGACCTGATTTCCATTTGGGGTTGCAACGATCTCTGGCACAAGTTCAAGATGAAGGGGAAGCTGAGAATCCAGTGGTCAGGGTGACTCCATGGAAACTTCTGGGGCAAAAGCAATTCTCAGGGGTCCTGCCACATGGATGATGCTTCCCATAGAGCCAGACTTGTCCTGAGGTCATGTCTGCAATGGGGCACTCTGTCTGACCTCTCCCTCTCTGCCATCTTGTTTCTGGTCCTCATAGTTTGGGACCTTGTGACTGACATACACAAAAACATAAGCCTGTGACTGTGGTCCCAGAACTCAGTGGCACCTCCCAGTGCTCAGGTTGGAGTGGAAAGAACCCCTGGCCATGGGCCAGCTGCAGGACGCTGCTTCCATGACCAGACACAAGCTCCCCCCAGCACACATCCTTGTCCACTTCTGTTCATCTGCTGGGAAGTAAACGACAGTCCCCCTTCTTCCCAGATTAGAGGTCACAACCCCCAAACCTGAGAGGCTAGGAAGGTGACATATCTGAGTGGGCTGGGGAGCAGGGGCTGGTGCACAGGCAGGACACCTGTCATTACTCGAGGGGCACAGCAGGACTGATGGGCCCTATGATGACCACGGGACTCAAGCCCCATCTGAGGTGAGTCCCTGCTGGCTAGTGCCATGTGGGAATGTGAAGGTCAGAACAGTAACACTTGGTATGTGATAAGGTTGAAGATATTTTCCCCTTAAATTTGAAATTTTTCTCTAAGTGTATTTATATTGCTTTCAAAAAATAATTTTTAGAAACATAAATGTTAAGTGGAACGCACATCTGTATTCTAGAATTTCTTTATTACATTTTCTTTTCTCTATTTTTTTTAGTTGGGTTTTGTTGGGTTTTTTTTTCCTGATTATCAAAATACATTGCTGTAATGGAAATCTCGGGAAATACAGAAACATAAAGACTTTGATTTAAAATTCTATCACTGGAGTGTACTATTAAAAGTAATAGAATAAACAAAAACCACGATGCCATGGAAACACCCAAAGGAATGCACCCACAGGTGGGCTTTCACGTACCTTTATTGGGTACTGAAGGCACCTGTCTTTGGTTGCCATGGAAACGTCAAGACACTGGCATAGAGGGTGATGGGGTGCTGCTGGTTCCACATGGCACCTGTCTTGGGTTTCTTTCATGTGCTCCAATTCCTTGACTTTTATGGCAGATCAGTGACAAACCCACAGTTTTAGAAATGCTTAAAAATCTTAGAAATGGTTAAGATGGTAAATTTTATGTTATATATATTTCACTGTAATTAAAAAAATCAGCATTTGCCATAATTACCCAGCTGAATCACTGGCATAATTTGCTCTTTCCCGATCGCCTGTCCTGTGTAGCAAAGGGTGGTCTCCACCATCAGGTAGCTGGGTTCAGAAGGATGGATGCTCTCCAAATTCAGCAGCCTGGCTTCCGCAGGGCCTATGTCCTTGGCATAAAGAAGAGGGTTGAGAAGGCGAAGTACGGGGAATTTAGGGAGAGAGGTCACAGTGTGGGCAAAAGAACGAGTTTTTAAAAACTTTTCCATATGTTCATATGGGAATAGGGAAGTTAAGGGTGGAGAAATAAGACAACCCCACACCTTCAGACCCTGGAAATTTCAGGGTAACTCTGTAGGTTTGGCAGGCATACATTCCAAGGTCATTACTAAAACATACCGAGCACCTCACTTTATATTATGTATATTATATCCCGATTTAAAATAATAACTAAATAGAAAGAAAAGAGAGGAGCCAGGAATGATCTCTACAAATGCTATGGCCACCAGGAGCTCAAGTTCTCTCCCACAAAATTCCTGAAGTCCAGGGAGATGGAGAAGCCCCAGGCCAATTTGTAAAAGGAAGAGAGCTCTGTGTCTGTGATGCCCACTCCTCATCCCTCACCTGTGACCTCCTCCTCAGGAAAACTGTGAGACTGTGCAATGGGACAAAGTCCACTAGGTGTCCTGTCTAGGGCACATCCCTGGATTATCAGATTCTACAGGGGCTTATACATTTCATTGTCTTTAGCCTGTTTGACAGCCCTGTACGCTGTAGAGAACTAATGGCAAAGCAATGATTCTTGCCCACAGAAATGCAAATACATTTTCTCTACTAGGTGTAACTAATTATTAGCCAGTTTTGCATCTATTTGTAAATCAATTTCAGCATTCCTGAAATTGTGCATGTGCCTGTGCATGTGCCTACTCTTTGGATTCTCCTTTCAGCCTGTTGTAACATCTCACAAGTTTCCCCACTTAAAAATAAGTTAAATAATATCTTTGACATGTTAAAAAAGGAAAACAACACCGAGCACCTGGGCCTGGCAGTATGGCAGGTGCTTTCCAGCATGGCAGGCAGGGAGGCCACGCCGGCCACGGGCAGGACAATGGGTTTGCCTTCCCAGCTCAGCAGCGGGGCTGGCCTCCATCAAAGCTGAGCACCACGCAGGGCAAACCATCTTCAAGGACTACCCATAGAGTTCTGTGGGATTAACCCTGTAATGTCATGTTCCTATGTTTCCAAAGCCTCCAGGACTCCTAAACTACTGGCTAAACCACTAAAGAGAGTGAATTAGAAGAGGATGTCTCTTTGTATGGCACTTTACAAAATCGAATGGCAGATGAAGTATCATAATCTCCCAGCCTATGCTCCAGGAACTAGGCAAACAGAAAGATCTCTGGGTTGCAGCTCAAAATGAAGTGTGGGTGGGGTGGACATTCACTTGCAGGGACTGGGAAGGAACCAGGACCTTGGCTAAACCCATCTTCTCTCTCCTCTCCTCTCTCCTTCCACTCTGAAATGGGATATTGATGTGGAAGCTCGTCCTGGTGAGGCTGCGATGACACGGGGTGTCTTCCATGCCATCTCGCCTTTGTCCTGAGAGAGCCCTGAAACTGGTTGCTCAGTGGTCATATTTGTGGAGGGCTAGGTCTCCTTCCCTTCCCCCCACCCTGACCCCACTTCACCTTTTATACCCTCTTCTTTATGCCAAGAATGTATGCCCTGCAGCAGCCAGCCTGCTGGGCAGCCCCCAGGTTTTTTCAGAGTCCCAGTGCTTGGACGTGTTCCTATCCTGGCACAGGAGGACACCTATGGAAAAAAGCCAGTTATCGAGTATCCTGCTGCTCATGGACTTCCCTTGAAACTGAGAATGAGCAAATGCATTGTGACTCTGGAGATGGTGTGCTCTGGTACCTCAGCCATGTCTCCAAGCCCTGGATCAAACAAACCAAACAAACATAAATGTGGAATCACACCTTAAAGTCATTGCAGAGCATTTCACTTCCACTACTGAATGTGTCTGTGGGTGTGAGCAGGACAGTCAACTCGATTCCACCCAGGAAGCCCAGTACCTCCTTGTGGCCCAGGGACCATCTCATAGGCAACCTCCTGGACGCCAGCCCTGAAGCTCTCAGGCTTTGTCCAAGACACCAGGATGGTGTCCCGTTGCTTGGCTGCTTCTCCGTCTCTGAGGTGTGTGGGAAGGAGATATGTCTTTAGGCCTCCAGAAGTGAGCATTCTGGAAAACAAACATGTCATCAAGGTTCATTCATCAGACCTGATACATGGAACCAAAGAATCCAACACAGCATTCACTGTCAGTACCAGGAGCCAGATGATGAAATAAGTGGTGTCGCCCTGATCACTGCTGCTTAGAAACATGTCCCTGAAACTCCCTACATCAAAATTGCCAACATCCCTGTTAAAAATGCAGATTCTTGGCCTCTGACCCAGTCCTTGTCTGCATGAAGCCTGGGAATCTGCATGTTACCAAAATCCGCATGTGATGGTAAACAAGAAGCTCTGGCTTAGTCCAAGTTCTTAGTCCAAATGAGAAAAGAGAGGCCCATGGAAATTAAGCAGCAGGCTGAAGATCACAGCCCCACTCCAAGCAGTGTCAGCATTGCCCCCTGTCTTCCTGAGGTGGCTTGCTGTTCTCCAGCCCTGCATTGGGCCCGACACCTGACTCTGGGGAATGATTCTCAGTGACTTCTCTTACAAGAATTAGGGGTCAGGGACAACATCACATCTCATTCTTCCCACATCGGGGACAAGTGGGGATGTGAGGGACCCTCCCCAGAGCGTGGGCTGATAAGCAGGCCTGGCTTGAAGGATCCTTTCGATACGCCTCTCACTTCAGCCTGTGATTTACAACTGAGCTCACTGTCCAGCCTGAATAAGAGTAATCTGCCTGACAGGCTTCCATTCTCCCCAAGATCTGCTGGGCACTGTGCTATGCTGTGGTGTATTTCCTCACCATTTTTACTAAGTGTGACAGTCTGAATTGAAGGAAAATCCATAACAATCTGATTCCAACATGCCTTGGCACCTTGAATTTCAGTTAATATTTGGCTTATATACCAAGCTGCTTGGAAGCTGAGGGGGCCTGTCATGGCAGGGAACAGGCCTGGTGGCCCAGAGGGAATAGGAGACTGGCATTATCTGAATACCTAGTGTGTGCCAGGCCCAGAGAGAGGCTCTGAATACCAATAAATCTCCCCAACCTGCACAGCAGGCCTCAGAGTTGGGCATAGTGCTTGCCTCTGTCTTATGGGGAGGAAGGTGAGGTAGAGATGGGTTAATTTCTTAATTAAGTCTATAGGCAGGAAGTGACAAGGCTAGGACTGGAATCTGGTCTCTTTGACTCTCTAGGCCATGCTCCTGGCTTTATGAAACATCAGAAATTTCAGAGCTGGTCCAGGAGACAGAGGGAGAGGGTCCCAGCAGTCTGTCCTGGGTGCCCCACTGCAAGGTACAGGGATTTCCCAGGCCTTGATCAGAGTGTCTACTATGCATGCATGAGATGAGAGGTAGTGGGCTGCCAAGAAGCCCAGGGACCAGGGTTAGAGTCTCAGCTGGCAGCAGAGAGGGATGCTGGATGGGTTCCCAAGAAGCGAGCTTGCGTCTGCTAATATCCATGGCCCCAACATCCCACAAGCACATTCTCTTCCCTGTATCTCAAAGCTCAGGGGTGTGGGAACAAGATAAGACTTCAGTGTGAGACATTTTGAGAAAACTGGCTCTGTAGCCTTCTGTGGTGCTAGTTGGATGTGTGGAGTGGAGAGGGGCACAGGAGTGAGGCAGGAGGTCTAGAAGTCCTCAAGGTTATCTTCTGGATTTTGCTGAATGGGCAGATAATTTTGGATGGCATGAGGGGCAGGAAGGGGATGGGCTGGGATGCACAGAGGGTTCTCTGGGCCAAAGGAAGCTGGCCTCCAGAGCGTCGGGCCTCCAGAGCATCTGGCCTCCATGCTCAGAGCCAGCCTCAGTGCATGGGTGCAGGGAGACATTTGGGGGAATTCCAGGAACTCTCAGAGATCAGACCTGGGAGACCTGAGTATCAGAGGCCTTAGTCCCCTTTAGGGTGTCAGGACAGTGCAGGGTTGGCCTGGATGACATCTTTCAGCCTCCACCACATGTGTGAGGAAGAACAACCAGATATCCAGTGTAGGGTCCCAATGGCTGCAGGTGTCTGTTCCTGTGTGTGTGGGTGTCTGAGATATGGACCAACCAGCAGGAAGGTGTGGGGCTGACCTAGGGTATATGTCAGACGAGAGGCGTTAGGCTGGAAGGATGCCCAGGGACTGGAGTTAGGTCTGATCTGACATAATCTCCCTCCATCCACTGAACCACAGTTCCCCCAATTCAGGGGTGGCAGGGGCAAGTCCCAGTGCTGTGAAGATCCAAGGGTTGAGGGGTAACACTGCCCTTGGGAGCTGGTGGGGAGTTCTCCTACACCAAACCCATATCCCTTCTCTTTCCCTGTGTGTCACATTTCCTATTTGGTTGTTCTGGGATGCCAGGGCTGCAGGGCTTAGAGTCCCCTGTGAATCTGAATGGTTAAAGTCCCCTGTGAATTTGAGAGGTAAGAGTCCCCACCCTGCCCCTAGGAGGCTAGACCTCTTATCATTACCAGCTAGGTGGGACACTGCTGCTCAGGTGCCCCGAGGTTTTCAGCGAAGTCAGAGACAGTGAGTGACACTGGAGTTACCTAGGATTTTCCCTGGATTGAAGGTTCAGACTTTGTGGAATATTTACTTCAAGTTTCTCCACCTTGCCTTGCTTGTAGACTAGGGTGTTGTTGTCTTTGTCTCTACTACATCTAAAATGTAGTGTCTGCTAAGGTCTCTGTCTCTATTTTCTTTTCTGCCTACTTTGAAGCTGCAGTTGTTAAGTTACTGGTGTTGAAATAAAATTCACTGCCTATGGTATCACTAACTCAAGGTTACCTGGAGCAGCCAGTTCTAACAACAATGGAAACATTGAAAACTCATTTGAAACTAAAAGAAAAAGAAGGGTAGAAGGGTTTTTTTTAAAAACTCAAATTGCCATGGAAGCTGCTTTACCCAAAACTTTGGTCCATAGTTGTCATTGCATTACCTATTGGGACAACTAAAGTTTGGCATGTGAACAAGTTCCAACTTTGTCAGAAACAATTTGGATCCAAACATCTTTTGCAAACTGGTGAGTTTATATTGCTATCTCATAGCTGAAATTTGGAGGTAAAACTACTGGATCTTTGTGTGCATATATGAATACATGTCTAAATGTATTTGTATGTGTATACACGTGTACACATGTTATATGTTGCTTCTACCTGGTACCAAATTGACTTATAAAATTGCACACATAAATTAAGTAAATAAATCTAAATGTTTTTAAAGTTCATGTGAATCTAGAAATTTTTTGGTAAATAACCTAGGTTATTAAAAGAAACAGTATTATTGGTAAAGTAAAAATAAAAATGTCTTCAAATTCTCAGCATACACTTTTGCCTGGGCTTACTAGCCATGTTTATGTTTTTAAGGTGTCCAGGTTTGATACAAAGATTATAAAACTATAACCCAGCCAAAGCGATCTGTACTTACGTAATTTTCAATAACCAAGACTAATTTACTATTGTTGGCTTAATAAAAGCAGCTAACTCTTTTGCTTTATTAGCAAAAACATTCATGTGTTTAACTTTAAGGCTCTTACTAAGGTGAATATCTAATATTCACAGGCTATAAAAATGGCTAACAGAAACTAACTTAAAATGATAACTAAGCTCTAAGTAAACCACTAAAATAAATAAATTAG
>NW_012149397.1:1499597-1512963 GCF_000956105.1 Propithecus coquereli | reverse complement strand
ATTTTAGTAGGAGGTTGCAATCCCCAATGGGCATAGTTATTTGAAAATGATGGTCTAGAGGTGCAGTCCCCAAACCCTGAACATGGCCCGGGACTGGTCTGCGGCCTGTTGGAAACTGACCGCGCATCACCGCCTGAGCTCTACCTTCCCCGCCCTGTCCTCCATCGGTGGAAAAATTGTCTCCCGTGGAACCTAGGAAGGGGTGCGGGCGCAGAGCAGGAGGTGAGCAGCGGGCAAGCTCCCGAAACTTCACCTGCATTTGCAGGTGCTATAGCTGCTCCCCAGCACTTGCATCACCACCTGAGCTCCGCCCCCACCTCCGTGGAAAAATTGTCTTCCTAGAAACCGGCCCCTGGTGCCAAAAAGGTTGGTGACCGCTGGTCTAGAGAATAATGGTGCATGCAGGCTTGCGGAGCAGTCAGTCCTGCTGCCCCATGAGCGCTGGCACAAATGATACAGAGGAAGGAGGTGCTTTTCTTTTTATTTTCCTTTTTTATTCTTTTTAACTTTAGGGTCCTTAAACGAACTTCCTATTGACAATGTCATATAATGTAATGAAACATTAACAGCTTGCGATTCAGGAGACTCACGGTCTGGCTGAGCTCTGTTCCCAAGAGCTCCCAGATGACAATGCGCAATCTCTGATTCCACTTTCTAAGGTGATCCCTCTGGTAGTTTACACCTCTGAAATACATTAATTCACATCTTTTCATTAGCCTCACTTTGTAACTTTGAGGCATAAATGGTGGCTGCATATTTATGGTGTCCTGGTGCCTCCTGTTTTATTCCTGTTGGCTTTCAAAACTGTATGGCACTCATTGAGTTAGGAATCCTTTCATAGTAAGAAGGACCTGTGAGCCATTCTCCTGGTGAACACCTTTCCCCTGCAGCCCCGGGGCTAGAGTTCTGCTGTAAATCAGACTGTCAATAATGGAGACACTCACCTTCTGCAAACGAGCCCAGGTCTGTTCTTGAGAGCTCTTCTATCCCCACTATGGTCCCTAGACACGACCTTATAAAACTTCGCCAGTCAACTTTGACTATGGAGAGTAACCGTGGTGAAATGTACCATTCTTGCCCTTGAACAGAGGCAGTGCCCTGGCTGAAAAGTTAAGGGGGAGGGGAAGTCCCTTGTATCAGGGCTGCAAGGTCAGAGCATTTGTCTGAAATGATCCTATTCTATGTGACGGGTAGTTTGGGGGTAATGGAGTGCAGTGTTTCAGTTACACTGTGGCCAGACGGATTTCTCAGCACTGCAGAACATTGTTTCTGTAACAAAAAAAAGTGTGGCTGCTAATCAAGTCATAAATAAGATAGGAAGTAATTATTTTATAATTTAGGGTTGACCATTTCATACAATGTTTTAAATTTTCTGTAGTATAATGATTTTTAAAAATAAGTCATGTGCCCTACCTTAGATCAATTTCTCCCATCAGAATAATGGTTCAAATTATGAAAGCTAGTGAAATCTAGAATGAACTCACAGTGTTCCCAAATTGAATATACACATTGCCCTGCCATGGTTGAGATGTGGTGTAGTCCTCTACTCACCTAAATCTTATCTATCCATTAAGATCTCACTTTCCTCTTTCTCTGATTTCCCCTTCTTTAAACATGTATGTAACCGACTTGCTTAGGCACCTCCTTGCCCTGTTGGTTTCTTTTCACTTTAATATCCCAAAAAAGGTTTTAAGTCTCGCAAGGGCGAGGGGCTGTATCTTACGCTGCCTCTGTACTGGCAGCATGATTGGCTCAGTGTTATGTGTTCACATAAGAAGCTATGTTTCTCAGGCTGGCTCACTGACAATATCACACAGTAATAAAGGGGTCAATTGTCTAAGAGGACAGAACAATCCTTGATGTGTAATGCACCAGCAACAAAGCTTCAGAACATGTGAGGCAAGAACTGACAGAAATGCAAGGAGAAATAGATCAATCCACTCTAGTGGGACTTACAGTGGGGGACTTCAAAAACGTTCTATTAATAGTTGACAAATCTAGCAGGCAGACACTAACTTCTTTTTAGTCTTGATTTTTTTATGCAGTTACTGAAATGAACAGTAGAACTGTGGCCGCCAAGCCATTGTATGAAGCTTTAGCTCAGCACAAAGAAGAGCACCAGGCTCACCTCACTAGCCAGTATGTACAGAGAATGGTGAAGGTGGGATCTATGCCCACCCCTGTAATCAACACCCACCAGCCAGCACCTCCTTCAGGTTACTTCATGGAAGTTTTGCCACAAACTAAGAACTGGGCTGCATACTATCCTCCTAGCCAAATTGCTCAACTAAGACCAAGTGTGTGCTGGACTGCTCAGGGTGCTAGACCTCATCCCTTCCAAAATATGTCCCGTGCTATCCACACAGCCACGCCTACGCCACCATTTAGCGCTATGAGATCAGCTCCTTCACAGGTTCCGCGAGTCATGTTGACATAGTGTGTTGCTAACATATCCACATGGAAAATAGGTCCATGTCCTATGGCTGCTGTTGCTGTAGCTTCTCCTGCTGTCCATACTGTTCTATGGTACAAATGTGCTGCTGAAGTTTGCAAGCCTCAACAACATCTTAACATACAGCCACAAGTTTCCATGCAATAGCCTGCTGTTCATGTACAAGGCCAGGAACGTCTGCCCTTCCTCAAGAGCACAAGCAAATGTTGAGTGAACAGCTATTTCTTCTCAGCCACACACCCTACTCTTGCTGGTAAAATCCCTGGCATGTTGTTGGAGATTGATAATTCAGAGCTTCTCTGTAGGCTTGTGTCTCCTGAGTCTTTCCATCCTAAAGCTGATGAAGCGTTCACTGTGCTTCAAGCCCACTAAGCTGAAGAGGCCACCCAGAAAGCAGCCAGCAGTGCCACTGGTGTTGCAACTGTTTAAAACTGATCAGGAGGCCAGGTGCGGTGGCTCACGCCTGTAATCCTAGCTCTCTGGGAGGTCGAGGTGGGCGGATTGTTTGAGCTCAGGAGTTTGAGACCAGCCTGAGCAAGAGCGAGACGCCGTCGCTACTAAAAATAGAAAGAAATTAATTGGACAACTAAAAATACATAGAAAAAATTGGCCGGGCATGGTGGTGCATGCCTGTAGTCCCAGCTACTCGGGAGGCTGAGGCAGGAGGATCGCTTGAGCCCAGGAGTTTGAGGTTGCTGTGAGCGAGGACGATGCCATGGCACTCTAGCCTGGGCAACACAGTGAGACTCTGTTTCAAAAAAAAAAAAAAACTGATCAGGAACCACAAAAAGAAGCTCATGCTTCACTGAAGACAAATATCTAAATATCAAAAAACTTAAATATTATGGAAAAAATTGCAAAATATAAAATAAATTTTAAAATGAAAGGAAAAAATCGATTGAACAGAAAAGACAGTAATGCAGGAAATGAGGGATCACAAAATAAAAAAAACCTTAAGGGGAAAGGTGACATCACCAAGATGGCACAGTACAAGACACCAACCTTTACCTTCCCCACAATAAACCAAATACAAAAAGCTAACCAAAATAGCTCAGAGAGGGCTTAAGGGCCAATTAAAGAACCTGCAGCAGCACAGTGGAGCAACAAACCCCCAGTGAATATCCACATAGAAAGGATCACTAGAAGGCAGGCATACCTGAGATGCCTTGCCAAGACCACCTCGCAAGTGTCCGCTCTCCAGACATGGGCTCTGTGGTTGCACTGGGCCAGCCTGTGTCTCGGACACCAGAGCCATTGCCATAGCCAGCTAGTCCACACTCTGGGCCCAGAGCCAAGCTGTCACTGTGTGCCTGTGCTCCAGGCACCAGCTCAGCCATCACAGATAGCTAGGTCCTACCCTGATCCCTGAGCCCCTGCAACTGTAATAACTGTAACTACACTTTAGACCAAATGGACCTAACAAACATCTACAGAACACTCCATTCAACAGCAGCACACATTCTCTTCAAGCACCCATGAAATGTTATCCAGCATAAATTATATGTTAGGCCACAAAACAAGTCTTACCAAATTTAAGAAGACTGACATCATATTTTATTTCAACACCAGTAACTTAACAACTGCAGTTTCAAAGTAGGCAGAAAAGAAAATAGAGACAGAGACCTTAGCAGACACTACATTTTAGATGTAGCAGAGACAAAGACAACAACACCCTAGTCTACAAGCAAGGCAAGGTGGAGAAACTTGAAGTAAATATTCCACAAAGTCTGAACCTTCAATCCAGGGAAAATCCTAGGTAACTCCAGTGTCACTCACTGTCTCTGACTTCGCTGAAAACCTCAGGGCACCTGAGCAGCAGTGTCCCACCTAGCTGAGATGCAAGAAGCCAGCTGGGAACACAGAGGAGAGGTGGAGGCCATCAGAATCAGCCATGCAGCATGAACCATCAAAGTCCCCAGTGGCCTGCTCCACAGAGGACACAGGTATCTTTGGCCACCGAGGTAACCAACAGCCATTCCCACCAGTGACTCCCAGGGAGGGAGACATGGCTACACACCCCTCCTCCACCCAAGAAGTGGCCCTTGTTGAGCTGATTTAGGAAGGAAGCTGCCAAATTTCCCAACACGTGCCTTGCCAAGACATAGAATGCCGAATCTCAGATAGTGCATTTTTGTAAAAACTCTCAATGTGAAAAGCTTTATTTCTTCAATTATTAATCAACAACAATTGCCATTTGCCCATTCTATGCAGAATACCCTTCCAGGAACTGTGGGGAGATGGAAAATAAATAATAAATATTGTTCCTTTGAGATAGTAAGTGCCTCAAAGGAGGGACGGTGTGATATTTTATCTCCAGTACTTTGTACAGTGTCTGTCACATAGCAGGCACTTAAGAAGTTGATGATTGAATAAATTAATGCTTCCAACATGCATGAAGGAAGGTTCTCCTTAAATTCCACACCTTCCTCCGTGAACTTCCATGTGCATGTCAGTGACATACATCTGTGCACCCATTCCTTTCCTGAGCAATATTCTTACCCCACTCCCCAGCCCCAGCCCCTTGCCTATGAGGGGATAGCCAGGGCCCCCTGGGCCAATGACTCAGCTGCTGGAATTCTGAGATTTATGACCTGATGTTCTTCCTGCATCACCTTCTTTCTTCCCCCCAGTGCCTGTGCCCAGTGCTTGCACTATTTGTTCTGCCTTATCCTGTATCAAGCTCTGTTCATTCAACTCTAAGTAGCTTCCTTCCCTCCCTCCGTCTCTCCCTGTCCTGCTGTATCATCTCTTTTTGTCCCCTTCGCTCAGTAAAATGACTCTTATTTCACTCTCTGCCTCATTCACTTCACTTGGGAATCGAATTTAGCCCACAGCTTAGTATTCCTCGTTTTGGAAAAATTCAGTCACATTCTGGAATGACAACAAATGCCATCCACCTCCATAAAACTATGAACTATTTTATACATACAAAACAATACTTTATACAATACAAAATATATAAAGAAAAATAAACAGCTTGTATAATACCTATCATCTGCTTAATAAATAAAATGTTACAATTAGCTTTGAGGCAGCTACATGGTCCTTCTTCCCTTTTATGGACATACAAGACAAAAGGGAGATCATAGTTGGGGTAATCCAAGGCTGGAGCCTGGTGAAGACTGCTTATTAAGGTTTCTAGAGAGGATAAAGTTTCTGGGTTCCAATTTAGGGGTTCAGGTTCCTTATCTTTTAACATGCGATACAAGGGTTTAGCATGGAAAGAAAAATTAAATATCCAATTCTTACAATAGCCTGCTAATCTCAGGAAACCATGGAGTTGGTGTTTAGTGTTAGGGTGTAGATAGAGAAAGGATCCCTTTTACTCTGTGAGGGTCTAGTCATAGTCCCACTGCGGTAATCAGATGTCCAAGATGTTTAACCTGAGTTTATATTAGTTGCAATTTGTCTTTGGATATCATAACTCCCTTGAGGGCTAGCTTAGTGAGAAGATGTAAGCTGTCCTATTTAAAGTCCCCAATTGAACGGGAGCATAGGAGCAAATCACCTACATATTAGAGTAGGAAAGAACTACACAAATGGACATCAGATAGATCACCTTTTAGAATGTAGGAGAAGTTCAACAAGCTTTTGGTATATCCCTGGAGCATAAAGGTCCAGGTGTAGTGTTGGCCTTCCCAAGTGAATGCAAACAAATATTGACTTTCAGAATCTACAGGTACACTGAAAATAATCTGCAAAGTTCTGCCGTTGAAAAATGAGAACTCTTCGGTGGAATCAAATTAAGGATGTGATGATTATTAGGAACCACAAAATGCGTAAGTATAACAATGTTGTTAATCACTCTTAAGTCCTGAATAAATCTCCATCCTTGTCAGTTAGGCTTCTCAACAGTCAAAATGAGGGTATTGCATGGGCTAGTACAAGGGACATTCAGGCCTTTTTCTAAGTGGGCTTGAATTATGGGGCGAATGCCCTGTAATGCCTTCATTCTCAGTGGGCATTGTTTTATATTGGGCAGGGGCTTGGAATGGTCAACCTGGACATAGTCGGGGGGGTGGCGAGTGAATCCTCCCAATGTCAGTGGTGGAGTTAGACCAAAGGGAGTCAGGGACAGAGGTAAGTAGTAGTTCTGTTCCCTTTTAGAGTTACTGTAAGGAAAATACCTTAATGGGACAGCTTCTTTCAGTAGGAGAGGACTTTTTTCCTTCCCCAATTGATCATGAAATCTTTTGAAAAAGAGATTGTGAAATAAAGACTTGGTGTCATTAATTAAAGTTAAATCAGAGTTTTCTTTGAATACAGCAACAAGTCTAAAATGGTAATCATAAACGGACTTACTGTCTCCTTGAGTAGTCTGCTTCACCTTACTCCAGTCTACTGGCTTTTTGAAGACTGCTGGAAAAGCATCACACAAAGCTTTGTCAGGATGACAGGCTGGGTCTTTAGCTTCAAAAGTGGCACAGTGGGGATCAGAAGGCATTCTGCCACCCAACTTGCTAGTCCTCGTGGGCTGCCTTCTTTCTCCTACTAACACGCAAGTTGGCTGGTATAGATCAGAAAGGCCAGGGTGATAAGCTTCAAGTACAGATGAAACTTAGCAAATTAAACAGAGTTCTCATTTGGTTTTGGGGATTCATTAGGTAAAGTTCACAAATCAGGAGGACTTCAAGGTTTATAATCTATTAGCTAATGTTCTCTAGTGGAATTTATACATGTGACAAAAGGAGAGGTTGGAAAAGGTGATGCCAGTTTAGTCATAGAAGGTGAAGAGGGCTCAACTGGAAAAGAGAAATCAAAGAATGGCATTTCGGATAATGAAGGCTAGTGAGGAATAGGCTCAGTATTGGAGGCTCCAGATCTTTAGGAGGGTTAGAAGAAGATGAATGTTCCTTGTTAGCAAGAGTCGGTTTGGCCACAGTGTCTTGTAAAGAAACAATTTGGATTCACAAACATTTTGTGCACCATGTATTTTTTTGTGGTGCCTCTGTGTACCAAGTAAAATAACATCTTCATTTTAATTGTTTAGTAGCAGGTTTCCTTTTCCTCTCTAACTGAGTTTACAGATAAACTAAATTTGGTATTCCAAAAGAGCCCCATTGAGGCCATTGTAATTTCAGATTATCTCAAGTTAAACATTGCCATTTTTCCTAAATATTTGCAAGAATCAGGCCTATATTTCTTTTCTTTTCTTTTTTTTTTTTTTTGAGACAGAGTCTGACTCTTTTTGCCTGGGCTAGAGTGCCGTGGCGTCAGCCTAGCTCACAGCAACCTCAAACTCCTGGGCTCAAGCGATCCTCCTGCCTCAGCCTCCCGAGTAGCTGGGACTACAGGCATGCGCCACCATGCACGGCTAACTTTTTTCTATATATAGTTTTAGCTGTCCAATTAATTTCTTTCTATTTTTGGTAGAGACAGGGTCTCGCTCTTGCTCAGGCTGGTCTCGAACTCCTGAGCTCAAACAATCCACCCGCCTCAGCCTCCCAGAGTGCTAGGATTACAGGCGTGAGCCATCGCACCTGGCCCAGGCCTATATTTCTTAAACATAAATTCAGCTGGAGGAGCATTCTTCAAAGAGAGCTTAACTTGTTCCTTCTCCACAGTACACTGACCAAATGAAAATGCAAAAGATAGATCTTCCGAAAGACCACCACAAAGCTCAGAACTTCAACTGAGGCAGGAGGTTTGGAACTCAAGGTTCTTATTGGACAAACCATGAGGCTACCAGGTAGGCGACAGGGCACAAAGAGCCCAACCAGGTACATTGCTCATGTCTGCCGGCTGCGTGGGCCTGAAGACGGCAGAAATTCTGGATTCCACTTCTGACACCATGAAATGTCAACCAAGAGTCACAACAGCTGAAAATCTGAGCAAAAAAGTTTATTGGTGGTTTTAGGATTGCAATTCAAGGAGCACAGATTCCTGAAGCATCTGAAATCATGTGCTGCCTAGCTACTTTTGGGATGGGTTTTAAAAGGAAAAATGAGGAAGTTAATACTTATTAGTTCATCTATAACTTGCTATTTTGATTGATGGGACCGGTTATCATAACAATACATTGGTTAGAGTAAGGGTTTCTAGGCAAAAGCCCTTGGTTCAAGTGGCTGGAGAAGTTCAGTCATCAGTATAAAGTCCTTTAATAAGTGGCAGCAATTCTGTGTGCAGCATCAAGAAGCACAGAGGCAGTTGCAAGTGGCATTGCTCTAGTCAGCCTCCGCCAGACTCTCCTCCACATCTCTCAGGCCTGAGCACGTTGCTTTCAGGTTTGCAGGAATTACAATTCCTAGGATGTGCCGGGCACAGCATGGCACCCAGTCTCGGAGAGAGAAGCACAGCGGCACTGCCCGCTTGAGCATGCTGGGAGCTGCAGTCCCCTAATCTCTCCCTGTCATTTGCCCTTAGATCTGCAGGACTACGACTCCCAGGATGTGCGGGGCAGCACCTGGCGCTAGGGGGAGGGGCAGCGCGGTGCTCCGCGCTGTGGTCCAAAGCTTGACTGACTGGGCGCTGACTTTGTCCTATCTCTGCTGTCCCCACCCCACGTGGGGTGAGTCCGAGGAGGGATGTGAGGGGCGGGGCCGAGACTGAGGAGCTCGCTGGGTGTGGCGCTGCGACAAGCAGCTGCAGTTTGGATGTGCACGACTCTCGTTAGCCCCCAATCCCGGCGATTCCCACACCCCTCCCCTCCACCGCCCCTGCGCAGCTCGGTTTCCTCTCCCACCTGAGCCTGTGGACCTTTCCAGAGCTTCACGCGTCCCCGGGGGCCAGGGAGCTACTTGCTTTTCTGAACCACTTATGGGAACTGGTTTGGTATCAGAGGAACTTTCCATTTTGCCCGCTGCTCTCTGCTTTCTCCACCCACAGTGCACCAGTTTGGCCGCTTTTGGGAGAAATCTGCCATAGGCCCTGCCTTCGCGTAACTTCGGAGCTTTCCGGGGTGTGACACGGCTGTTGTTTCCTGGAAGTTGTCGTCCTCCTAGGGCACATTTTTTGCAGATGTGTAAGTTGAGGCATCAGGGAAGTTAATTACTGGGTTAGCTAGGATCTGCCAAGAGCAGAGAAGAACAACCACAATTCCCAGGCATGTGTCTCTTGCGCCATTTTAACCAACTCATTTAAGTGGAGAGGCCTCCAAAAAAACTCAACCTTGAGACGATAAATGGTTTAAGCATTTTACACTTGAAATCAATCTGCCTCATCTCAACTCAGGCCTGACTAGACAGTGTCTCAGAGACACCAGGAGGGACCCGTCCTTCAGGAGCAGATGGTGTTTGAGTTTTGGGGGAACAATTTTCCAGGTGTGGAGCACTTGGGTGACACTTGAAACCGATCAGGTTTTAATATCTGTGCTTTGGGTGGGAAGCTTGTCACAGACAACAGTCAGGAATGTACATCTTAACTCCGGGGTCTGATCTGTTCAACTTCTCTGTGTAGGAAATGGAAACATCCAGGAGCACTTCTGCTTCCGTGTGGCCTCTTAATAATCGATGCCCCTAAATTCCTTATGCCCTCAGGGACGGTTCCTTTGATTCCAGAATGGTACCAGGATAAACAAATTTAGGGATATTTCATTGTACTATATTTCCTGAAAAAGTAATTAGTGAAAGGAACAGGACATAAAATATATTGCTCATTTGCAAAAGATAAAATGCAAGCAAGGCCTTTCTGTACTTGTGTCTTTGAATGCGGAAATAAAAAACTCGAATTGTCATATTTCTCTTTTCCTGAGATTGCCAAGTTAACTTAAAAGTTTTAGGGATTTTATTGAAACCTGCAGAAGAAAACTTAGCAGCTTTCATGGTATTATATCATCCCTAAAAACCTGATGTTAATCTACATGAAAATAAAACGTTGTGTATATTACATAGTCCAATGGGTTTAATTTCTGATTCCTCAATGTGAGATACTATCAGAAGAATTGAAAAACCTGGTCACGGGAACTGGACCCTATTACAGTTTAGTACTTTGCGAAGAATTTACCCTTTCATGAATGAATTACACAAGAGTTCATCAAAACCTTCATAACAAAAGGAAGAAAAACTGTGTAGTGTCGATGACTGTGGCAGGATGAGGACTTATGGGAAGACCACATCATCATACTAGGGCTTTTTTCTTGTTTTTAACGGGGCATGTGGTTATAGTCTTTGTAGTCAAGTGCATGAATCTCTCCTCCCATCCCCCCGTATTCTCATCACACTCTTTCCTGCACCCCGTTTCGGCAGAGGTTTCTGATTACATTTGCCCAGGGTGTTGGATGGGGATGTGTAACATGAGGGTATCCATCATCTTAAAACTCGGATTAATGAGGAAGACAGCCTTGCAATCTGTGTTCAGATGCACTGCTGCTGGGTGTGTGGCTGCAAAGACCCCATGCTCTCAGCAGTCCCCACAACAGCTGTCTCACAAGGTTGGTCTCCTGATGTGACCACAGCTGCAGTTCACAGAGCTGGGTGCCCAGTGTGGTTCAATGTCGTCTTCTTAGATTTTGTGGCCCTGACCTTCCTCTGCTCACCCTAGTCATATCTGCTGAGTTGACTGGTTTGTTCCAATTTTTTTCTATGAGCCATTTGTTCGAAAACATATTTCAGAGTGTCTTTAGGGTTCCCACCCTCACTGTGTAAATCACTGTACAATGCTCACGTACTTGTCTTGTAGCTCTCACATGTGTTCTCTCTGTTGGAGCTGTGAAGAATTCTAGTTACTTGTAGCTCCTCCTGTTCTGACCCTGCTGGGGTTGCTTACGAAGCTGAGCATCTTATCTTTGGTCTCATCGACATTATTCCTTTCACCTACTTTGAAGTCTAATGCTACTTTGTTAATAATGTGGATACCTGCTGTAGCAGGCACTTTTAAATATCTCAGTGAATTAAACCCTCAAAACAACCTTATGAAGTAGGCATATGAGTCCCATTTTACAGAGGAGGAAACAGAGGCTTGGAGAGTTTGAGTAGTTTTCTGAACTTCACACAAGTTCCTGGCATACTTTGAATCTGAATTTGGACCTCTACTGCTAAAGTGCATATGCTTACCTAGTATTCTACTTCGTGCCTCTCTGCCAGCGTCCCCAAGGGTACACATTCCATTCCAAGTCCGTGTTCTGCTTGATGACAGGGAGCTTGCACAGATAGGCCCTTGGCGGGGGAGGGAACTAGCTGGAGCTGGGCCTTCCGTGTCCTCTGGCTTACCCTTGGCGAGGTTTAGGTTTATTGAGTGAGCTGGAACAGTAGTATATCCTGACCAGGAAGATTTGTTATCATATAAAAATAATCCACTAACTTTTTATAAGTCTGAGTCTTTTGTCTTAATTTTTGCTCTGGGGTTTCTCTTACAGGTTCTTGCTATGCACTAATGTACAATACAAACACCAATGAAGATAATACTGTTACCCTGCTACCAAATGGTAACAACACTCATTTTCTCTTCTTTCATTGATTGTAAAATAAATACCTACCATAAAAAGAGGCAAAATCATCCAAAAGTGAAAGTCTCCCCCTTTGTCCTTTTCCCTCCAAACTTACTCCCTTCTCAGAAAGAACTAGTGTTGACAGACTGGTGCTTATTCCTCTGGACGTTTTCTATGAGTTTATTATAAATACACAAAGTTTTTTTAAAACATAAATTAGTACATTGTTTTTTAATTTGCTATTTCCCAAGCTGAATATCATTGACCTCTTTCCAAATTAGTGCACATAATTCTAGCTTACCATTTTTAATGTTCTAAAGGTGTTCCAAAGAATAAGTATACTATGATTTGTTTAACTGTTCCTTCTTTGATAGAAATTAGATTATTTCTAGTTCTATTATTATAAATAATGCTGCAGTAAAATCCTTGTGTGTAATTTATTACACTGATATCTAACTGCTCAAATTACCTTTCTTTCTTTTAGTCAGAGAATATAAGTCATATTTTTAACATTTTTATGGGAATTACTATTTGATTTATAGGATAATTAATTTTATCACTGGATGAAGACATTTAAGAAACTGGACTTCAGAATCATTCATCTCAGTCTTCTGGCAAAAGTCATGAGAGTTGGTAAGTATTATGCTTCCTCCAGTAGTTTCTACCAAGTCAGTATTCCTGTAACAATTTTGAGCCAGGTGCTATGGCACATGCCTATTGTCCAAGCTATTTGAGAGGCTCAGGCAGGAGAATCACTTGAGCCCAGGGATTTGAATCCAGCCAGGGCAATATAGTGAGACCCCATCTCTTAAAGAAAATTTAAATGTTTACATTGCTTCTATGAAAAAGTATGACTTTTTCTTATCTTTAAAACTGACTCAAGAGGTTATTGGTTGGGTTTCACAGAGGATAAGATATTGCTATTTTATCTATTTCTCTTCAGCTCTAGGCTACATCTGATAAAGACCATGGTATTGGACATTCATTAGACATATATTTTTTGGTCCCAAAATTTGAAGTAATGAACTCAAGATCGTTGTCTATAACTTTGATTCTTAGTAAAGAATTTCCTTTGATTTCCCTAAGTCTTTATGATTCCTAGTAGAAATTCACCCATGAGTAAAGGGATGTGGTTCCACTGTCAGTGTCTGGCTTGGTCATCAATAGTTAAAGCTTCCCTATCCATAGGTGGATAAGAGTTGACCTCCTGAGGACCTCTGCCCTTGGTCTTTTACCTAGGAAAATAATGAATCTAAAACATCTGTTGTTATTAGCACTCAATGTTAGAAATGCCCATTAAAGGGAGAGTTTGATAAACAAAAGGGAGTATAAGCAGAACCAAATAATTTTTACTATTCATAAAATTTTTAAAGTTTCTGGTTTTTTCAATATAATACTTTTTTACACAGTGCCAGCTGTGTATATGTGAATGAAATATTTATTTCTCTTTCCATTTTAAAGTTGTTTCTGTTGATTTGATGGATTTATCCTTTAACCTCGATTCTAAGAAGTGTGCAAAAGATCTGGTTTCTTTTTTTTTTTTTTTTTTT
>NW_012149397.1:1487256-1498967 GCF_000956105.1 Propithecus coquereli | reverse complement strand
TTTTAGTAGAGACAGGGTCTCGCTCTTGCTCAGGCTGTTTTCCAACTCCTGAGCTCAAACAATCCGCCCGCCTCGGCCTCCCAGAGAGCTAGGATTACAGGCGTGACCCACCGCGCCCGGCCGAGCCTAATAATTTCACATCAACACATTGCTGTCCTCCACCAGGGACATTGGTGGCAAATCTTGTTTGTGTACAATCACTGGTTTTGTACTTCCAGAGAAGCTCTGTCTCCTGAACAGCTGTGGTGAGAACTCTTTTTCCTTTTGTAGCTTGCTTGTTGGTGCCACCGTGATGTGTTGGGGCAGTGCTTCTGTTCCACATGGCAGGGCCCGTCACACACATTTCCTCAGTTTTTCTTGCTTGAGCTCTAAGTGTAGTAACGTTATCGTCTCAAATGGCGTAATTATCCTTGCTGATGGGAAAATTCTATTGCCAAGTACTTGTCCTAATGAAAAGAAAAAGAGCAGAGCTTCTCGAACATAAACTGCTCATTTTTCTCATTCTGGTCTCCTGGGCCATTTTGATGCAGGCAAAGGTATAATATCACTTCAGAAAGTGGTAATACTCTATGACACAAATTATGATCTGTTTTAAGTATTGGAGTCCTGTGAAATATTTCATTCGGCAATGAGGTAGAAAAAAAGAGAGCTGACCATTTTTAAACCCAGCATCCTTTTCCACATTTATTAGTTTAGTACTTTGGTTTTCAATAAGAGGTTAGATTTTTGGAAATCTGGTAAATTATTTTGCAGTGTTTTAGTTAACAGAGACTCTGAAATCAGAGCTGTTAAAGGGAGGGAAACTATTCTTATATACTTTATGGGTTTTTTGGTTTTTGTTCATTTAATCTTAAATGACATTCCAAAATAAGAGTGAGAACAGTGGAAGTTTGTTTTGTATGTTGTATATTAGTTAACCTTTATTGATTCACAACATGGCATCAGAAATTTAATTTGCCATCGAGTAATTTTTATAAATTAAAGCTAAGGCTTAAGCTTCATCAGAACATCAGAAATACCACTTATCCTGGATAAATAAAAAAGTGAACATTCATAATTCTTCCTATTTGTTAAGAATTATTTATTTCTTTTTCAGTCACTACTTTGATGAACCAAAGTGAGTTTTGTGGGCTTTGTTGTTCGTTCAAGGCTTTGCAGACATCCTTGTTTCATGAAGAGAAAACGAAAATGGTTTTCAAAAAGGAGGAGAACATTTTTACGACTTTGCAACTTTTAATAATCAGGACTATTGGCTTAGATTGCTGTTGGGGCAAATGATGGCTATCCACCATAAAAAATACAAAATTTAAAATCATGTGTTTAAATTTTATGCTTATTTTAGATTTATGCTTGTTTTCAGATTTCTTATGGTAAAAAGGCTGTGTGTCCTCCACTCAGGCTTGTGTGTTGATGACATTTCTCAGACCAGCATTCACCAGCACTGTGCTCTGGACTTAGGGGCCATATGTGACCACAGCTGGGCTTGTCATCTAGGGAATAGGTCATAGTCGATACCTCTCCACCAGTGCAAGTGTGGATGACTGCATGGTAGAGTGGGCTGGGATGGCCAGGGACCAGGGGGTATTGGATCATTGGGTAAGATGTGTGCTGTTACTCAGGCTCATGATTACAACTTTTAAAGATAATAATAAAAATAAATCATCCTTACTAGTGTCAGCCCCTGTTTTAAGTGCTGTTCATATATTACCTCAGTTAATTCTCACAGAACCCTATCAAGAAACTGAGGCACATAGTGTAAACAAGCTATGGAGGTCACACTGCTGGTGGACTGAGGCTTGATCTCAGGCCAGCCTGGTTCCTAAGTGTGTGTGTTCTCTCTCTATTGCCTCTGGATCAAGGGGGGATATATGGATACTGTGTATTGTTAAAGAACAAATTGAAAGAATTTTATTTCCATGCAAATCAAAACCACAATGAGATATCACTTAACTCCAGTGAGAATGGCTTTTATCAAAAAGTCCCAAAACAACAAATGTTGACGTGGATGCAGAGAGATAGGAACACTCATACACTGCTGGTGGGACTGCAAACTAGTACAACCTCTATGGAAAGTAATATGGAGATACCTCAAAGAGCTACAAGTACAACTACCATTTATTTGATCCAGCAATCCTATTACTGGGCACCTAACCAAAGGAAAAAAAGACATTCTATAATAAAGACATCTGCACTATAATGTATATAGCAGCACAATTCACAATTGCAAAGATGTGGAAACAACCCAAGTGCCCATTGATACATGAGTGGATTGATAAAATGTGGTATATGTATACCATGGAGTACTACTTAGCCACAGAAAACGTTGGTGATCTAGCACCACTTGTATTATCCTGGATAGAGCTGGAACCCATTCTCCTAAGTGAAGTATCACAAGAATGGAAAAATAAGCACCACATGTACTCACCATCAAATTGGTACTAATTGATCAACACTTATGTGCACATATGGAAGTAACATACATTGGGTGTTGGGCAGGTGGGGGAAGGAGGGGACGAGTATATTCACATCTAATGGGTGTGGTGTGCACTGTCTGGGGGATGGGCACGCTTGTAGCTCTGACTTGGGCAGTGCAAAGGCAATATATGTAACCTAAACGGTTGTACCCCTGTAATATTCTGAAATGAAAAAAAATAAAATAAAATAAAAAGATTTGTATTTCCAGTAGTATGACTGATAAAGATCAGAAAAAAACAACTAAAATTTCTGGAATACATATCAAGAACAATTTTTAAAAGATGTGTCAATGAGCTACAAAATAATTAAGAGTTCTCAAAGGCAAAAAAATATTAAAAGGGAAGTGGAAACCCAAAGAAGTAATTAGAGCACTGAGGCCGCTTTTTACTCTTAAGATGCTTGCCAAATGTCAAATTGAACTTTTCTTTTTTCACAGCCTGGAGTGGAGAAGGAGCAGAATAAGAGAAGATGAAACTGAGGGCCTGTCCAAGGTAGGAAGGCCAAGAGGAGACCGCATAAAGTGGGACTCTGGAAGGATAGACTCAGTGTAAGGGTGGACTATGAATAAACTCGTCACCTCCCCCTAACCCCTCCTCACCTCCCTACCCCTGCACCCACAGGAACAGCAAGGAAGATGTTCCCCCTGAGGGCAAACATTCCCCTGAGCGTGTGTGTGTGTGTATGTGTGTGTGTGTATATATATATAAAAGGGCTGATATATATGTATATCTATATATATCAGCCCCATATGTGTGTGGTTTGTTCACACATCCTGGGAGGTCTAAAAAGTCTCAAGCTGCAAATTTAAAGTGATATCAGGTTTTAAGTGCCTTCTAGGTGACTGACAGATGTGAAACAGATTGTCTTTGGAGGAGCTCAGAGATAGTTTCAAAGAATATAAGTTCACAATGAAAAATCACAAATATGTAAAATGGGCAAGAACCAGCAGAAACAATGGACAGAAGCAATAGGCCAATAAAGACTTAAGACAGTCGAGTTACTACACACAGGACAAAGTGTGTTTATTTATAGAAATAAGGGGATTAAAGAGTGTGTATGTGAAAATAACCAAATAGATTGGGAAAAGTACAAAACAGAAATGTAGAAATGAAAAATATCATAATTGAAATGGAAAGTTTAGTGGATTGGTTTAACAACCAACTAGATACCACCAAAAAGCAAATAATAATTATGAAGTAATAAAGAAGTTTTCAGACTTGTAAAAGCTGAACAACTTTATCACCCACAGATCTTCACTACAAGAAAAGTTAAAGGACATCTTTCAGGCAGAAGGAAAATAATACCAGATGGAAATCTGGATCTGCACAAAGAAATGAAGGGCACTGGAAATAGTAACAGTATGGATAAGTATATGATTCATTATTATCATGCCTCTTAAAAGATAATTGTTTAAACAGAATAATAAAGTAATATGGAATTTATAATATATGTAAAAGTAAAATGGATGACAATAATATAGTAGCTTAAAGACAAGAAGGGGAGAAGTATACTATTCTAAGATTCTTATACTGTATGTGAAGTGATATACTATCACTTGAAGTAGACTGTGATTAGTTAAAGATGTCTACTATAAACTCTAAAGCAACAATTGAAATAAAAATCAAAAAATTATAGCTATTAAACTAACAAGAGAGATCAAATGGAATTATAAAAAATACTTAATCCCAAAGAAAACATAAAAAGAGGTAAAAGAGAATAAAGAACAGTTGAGATGAATGGAAAATATGAGAGACTCAGTTGTATTAGTAATCACATTTGATTAATACATTAACTGCCATGTGAGTTGTATTTAACTCACACTAGTTTTGAGCCTGGGGCTTCGTGAAGCATATGTAACTCACATATCTCTTCACCTTAGGAGCTGCGAGAATTGTTTTTCAAGTTCCATATAACTCATGCACAGAAAACAATAAAAAATAACAAATTTTTCATTAAATTAGAAAGGATCATTTTGTTTTCAAAGTTTTTATTCCATTTTCATAGTAACACAGCATGGCCCCAAGGAAAATATTTTTTTTCTAGTGTGGCAGCCAGTATGTTAAAATAGTCTAAGCCACCCCAATTAGAAGACAGAGATTGTCAGAGTGGATTAAAAAAAAAGACCCAAATACATTCTGCCTTCAAGAAATGTACTTTAAATATAAAGATACAAAAAGGTTATAAGTAAAAGGATGGAAAAAGATATATCATGCTAACACTAGTTAAAAGGAAGTAATTATATTAATGTCAAAATAGATTTCAGAGCAAAGAATATTACCAGGGATTAAAGAAGATCATTTCATACTAATGATGTAGTCAATTAATGAAGAAGACATAGTAATTGTAAATGTTTGTGCACTAAATAACAAAGCTTAAAAATGCATGAAGCAAAAACTAATAAAATTGCAAGAAGAGATATGTGCATCTACCAGAGATTTTAATGCCCCTCTCAATAATTCATAAGATAAGTGGGCAGAAAATTATCAAGAATACAGTAGACTTGATCAACACTATCAACCCATTTGACCTGATTTATATTTCTAGAACATTACACCCTACAAAAGCAGAATACACATTTTTCTCAAGTGCACATGGAACATTTATGAAGATAGACCACATCATGGCCCATTACAAAAATCTTAATAAATTTGAAAGTATTCATCATACAAAGTATGTTCTCTGGCCACAGTGGAATAAAATTAGAAATCAACAACAGAAAGATCCTTACAAATCCTCAAATATTTGGAAATTAACTCACTTCTATATATCTCATAGATCAAAAGAAAATTAGAAAACAATTTGACATGAATGGAAATAGAAAAACAGTATAGATTTGTGGGTTGTTACTAAAGCAGCACCTAAAGTGAAATTTGTAGCATTAATTACTATATTAGAAAAGAATAAAGGTCTCAAATCAATGACCTCAGTTTCCTCTTAAAGAATGTAGAGAAAGAAGAGCAAATTAAATCCAAAGTAAGCAGAAGAAAAGGAATAATAAAGATCAAAGTGAGAAACAATGAAAATTTTAAAAAGGGAAAATCAATGAACCCAAAAACTTGTTCTTTGGGAAAATAAATAAAATTGATAAATCTCTGGATCAGGAAAAAATGAAAAATTACCAATAGAAAGAACAAGAGAAGTGATGTCACTAAGGATCCAGCAGAGATTGTGTTCCACTGCAGAGTTACTCTTTCCCCTCTTCTATACTGTCCTCTTTGGAAAGAAGTCACTATGTGCGATCCACACTTGAAGTGTGGGGAGTTATACTCTTCCTCCTTTGGAATGGAATATACACATAATTTATTTGGAATTCTGCATGGGAGATTTATCTCTTCTTCCCCACTCATTAATTTATTCAGTCATTTAGTTACACATCAGTATGTACTCATGGACATTTGTTTTATACTTTGGGTTATAATCCAATACTGCTTTATTTTGTTGCACTTTACACCACACATGGCATTGCCCAGTTTGCCAAAGACGCTGTTACACCTCCAGCCTTTGCACATGCAGTTTCCTTTCTATGACACTCACATGCTGGGCATTAGGTCAAGCTCCTCTGGGCTCCCTGAGATGGATCAGACATAGATCCCACCATGAAGACCTCACGGTCCACCTGGGAAGATAAGACAGGGACTTAATTACCTATAGAACAGAGTTGCCAGCTCACGGGCACAAAGGAAGGGCACACAAAGCACAGCACACACCTACCTGCTGCTGGAGGTATCAGAAGCAGCTCCTGAAGGAGCTGGGTCTAGTGGGGCCCAATGCACAGCTGTGGCCACAGGAGGTAGAGAGGAGGCATTGTGTGCAGAAGGAAGCCAGGGTGGTAGGAGCAAACAGCACAGAAGTGGGGAACAAGGTAGGGGGTAGGGAGTTGGACCAGCTGCCCTTGTTTCCAGTACAGCCTCCCACTGGTGCATTTTGCTCTGGGTTTCCACACTCAAACATCCTGCAACTCAGCTCTGATGACAACTTTCTGCTGATGAGACCTTCTCTTTTCTTCTGTGAACTTTAGGCCTGGGCTGGATGGGCCAATGGCTGCCTCTTATGTTCCTCACCAGTCCAAGCTCAGGTCAACAGGAAGAGCTGTCAGTTTTGTTTCCTGAATAGCAAGGGATCCTTTGGAGGAGTCCAGCAGGGAGTGAAGTGATGGACTTATCTGCTGGGAGTTAACTACTCTCCCAGCAAAACAGGCCCCAAGGAAGGATCATCGCAAGGGATTTGGAAATAATAGGAAATAAAGAAATAATATAGATGGAGAAATGATTGAGACAGAGACAAAGTGCAGTTTAAATGATGGGGGAGTTAGGGGTCCTCCAGCATTCCCATGAGCTGTGATTCGCCAACTGAAATCCCACATCAGTATTTATCGTTACAGCAAATAGTTGTCTTTTGTTAAAGAATTACGTGTACAGCTCATTTTTTGATGTTTCCAGGGGAACCTTACCTAATTCTGTCTACAAGAATAGATGGTTGCAAAATTTTTCTAAGATAAACATGTTAAGCCCTAAGTTAGAAACAGACCTAGCTGAGCATACAAATTAAAGATAAGAATGTATAAAGTGAGAACACTGAGTCTGTGTACTAATCTAATCTACTTCTCTAAATACAGACATGTGGTCAGGAGTGATGTAGGAATAGCCCTGAAGTCTAAGATAGTTCCAGCTGCACGTTGTTTGCTGCTGGGCAGGCATTTTAATCAGCTTCTCTGCCAAGGACCCAAAACCGAGCTTCTGCCTTGCAAAAAAAAAAAAGCTCAAGGTGATGGCTGGCAGCAAAGAAGAAACGTTGCTTTGCAAACATCCTCTGTCAAATGCCTCCATTGTTGGGAGCAGCCTCTGTTCTGTGAACTAACATGTTCACAGATTGCTTCAAGGCAAAGCCCTGCAAAACTCCTGAAACCTCTCACATCTCTTAGGCTATTTCCCAATACTTACCTTGCACAGAACACCTCTGGCTGTGGGTGCACAGTGGACTCTGGGCCAAAGAGTGGAAGCCTGGAGCTACTATGGAGCAGGAGGACATAGGGATCATCCTGAGAGAGGAGATCTAGTGAGGATAGGGCATGGCGGGGTGTGGGGTGAGGAGGGAGTAGATAGGGAAGGGAGAAGGAAATAGTGAGGGAAGGGGAGGGAGTAGATGAGAGAGGGGAGGGGAGGAGAAGGGAGCAGGAGGGGGAAGGGAGGGGGAGTAGATAGGGGAAAGGGTGGCCCAGAGGTATTGGTTTGAAGGTAGCCTCATTCAGTAGGACTGGCTGAGGGAGTGGCTGTCCAGGAAACAAGAAAATTCTAGATTTTTGATTTAAAGAACTGGGAGAACAGTGGTGCTTTCCACTGAGATAGAGAAGATGGGGAAAAGACAGATTTGAGAGTGAAACCAAGAGAACATTTTGGGGGCTATTAAATCTAATGTAACTTATTAGGAAGCTTAGTAATTTCCCCAGTGGCATCAAATTTCTTCCAAAAACATTATTTTTTAAGCAGTATGATTTTTGTTGTATAGTTTACATCCTGATTTTCTTTACTGTTTTCCTATTCATTGGGCACTTAAGTTGCTTCCAATTTTCAGCCATTATAAATAATGCTGCAAGTGAGCATTCTGTACGTAAGTCTTTGTCAGCGTCTTTGATTATTGTCTTCATATGAATTCCCAGAGGTAGGACTATTGGATCAAATGCTATGGACATTTTACCAGCTTCTTCCTACGTATTGCTGAATGATGCTAGGAAAAATGGCTTTGTCTACATTTTTCCAAGAGAAGCATCTAAGAGTGCCAGTCTCATGGCATGCTCACCACCTGGACTGTTAGGTATGCAGAAAGTATTATTTTATATTATCTGGATGTAGTACCCATGAAGGTTATGACAAATGAAGAATAGAGAAGGCAAATCTTCCTGAGGATTTAAATGTGATTTTACTGAATTGCAGATGTTTCCTTCCCCACAATATTACCTTGGGGGTTGAATACAGGTGTGGAGCCACTGGGCCTGTACCTGCGTTTACTCCTCCTGCGATTGGGAGCCTCCATCTGACCCCTCCTACTCCATTGCACTTTGCTATTTCCCTACTTGTCTGACCACCTGCTTCACCTTCTCTCCTGCTAGAGAGGCTTGGGGTTGGTAATGGACTTCATGACTGTATACCTCAAGTAGTGAAGAACTCAGTCATCACATGAAGGGCAGGGATCCTTCTGTGGTGTCAGAGCCAAGACAGGGCAATGTGGAAGCCCAGGGTATTCAAGGAGGAGCGTGCTCAGTGATTGGGCCTGGGGAAGGAGGAAAAGGGGAGACAAACTGGTGTGGGCAGAGCCTACCTCCTACTATGCCCCCATGAGCACTCATCCATCTTTGTAGTAACCTCATGTCATTGGAATTACCTGGAAGTAACCTGTCTCCTTGGTAGATGGTCTGTTCTTTGGGAGACAGCTTTAGAGGTTGGTTAACCTAGCTTCTAATCCTTTTGCCTGACCTTGGGCAAGTCATTTGTGCCTTTGGAGCCTCAGTTTCTAATCCTCAGTGAGTCTGACAGTGGCCACCTCACAGGGATGCTGTGCTAGGTGAGCTGCTAGAGGTGGGATATTGGGCTGGGACCCTGGTGCTAGGTCACTATGAGATGCTGCAGCTGTTGCTGCACTGTTAGTGCTGTGTCTGGAATCCCAGCCCCCAACGTAGCTATGATTAAAGAATGCCTGGAAGGAGCAATGCATGAGGGAGTAGGAGAAGTGCCTGCAGGGGGGGTTTTGAGGTCAGCATCAGATGACAGGGGATTTGGCTTTCTTCTGGCCATTTCTAAGCTAGTTTGGGCTCTGACACCTCTAGCCGCACACCCTGAGCATGCACCATTCTCCTGGGAACTCGGAATGTGCAGATCTGTCAGGAGCAGCCTGCGCACACGCAGTAAGGCACTGGCACATGGAGCCAGCCTGGCCAGGCAGTCCAGCTTGGCTGCTGGGGCACCCAGCCTCAGCACCCAGCTTCTACAGCCATACTATCCTGAAGGTGCAGGAGCAGTTCCGATGCTGGATGCTAAGCAGGATTGTGCTTGGTTAGTGGTTGGATGGGATTCCTCCTGGGAATGTCTCCCTCTCCTTTTGTTGCCACCACCTTAAGCACAAGCTCCCTCCACAACACCTGCCTCTCCTCTCATCCCCATCTGCCCACCACTTCATGGCCATCTCTGGCCTCCACTACAGCACAGACAGCAGTACCCCAGCCCTTCAAGCCTTGAAGACCTACCTGGATCCAGGTTTAATCAAGGGAAGGTGGGACCCCGACTCCACAGGGTGGGCTCCCTATGTCCTTGGCTTCTTCTCAAATACCAGGAACCCCATGCAGGCAATTCACCCTGCTCCAGCCAACCAAGTGCAGGGCTGCAGGCCCCAACCTATGCCAGCTTAGTCCTTCTCTCCAGGACACTTAGACTGCTTCGCAAGGGAAGGGCACTCCCCCCTTCACCAATCTGGCATTAGCCAAGGTGATAATCATCTCTTTGTACCTGAATCCCTCGTACAAACTTTGTGTGCCCCTGAGGCCCGAAAAGACAAGACTGACTGAGGCTTCAGGCTGCCATTGGCTGGATCATTGCCATTGCTGCCATGAAAGAGGGATGCTCACTCAGTAGGTCCTGGGGTGCTCTGCAAAGAGAGGACAAGAAAGACGTGAGTGAAGAAAAAAAGGGGAAGGAAGGAAAGAAGGAAACAGAAACCCAAACATATCCCAGGTGTCTCTCTAACCTCTTGCACCGGGGACCAGTAGGAATTAGAGCTGAACATACCTAAATAGACCACCGCTGCATGTGCTAGGGCTGCTCAGGTGACTGCCAGCCCAGGGCACCGCCTCCTTGTCCTGGCCCACCCAAGCACAACCACCTTCCGGTGGAGGCATCGTCCTCCCTAGAGCCTCTTCTTTGTCTCCCTCCCTCGGGGCTCTCCTCTTTCCTTACCATGGAGGATTGCTGTGGGGAGCTCAGGCAAGGTGCTAGTTGGGGTGGGTGGCATGGGGGATTCTGAGGAAGCATGGCAGGTACCCCCTCCTGGACTGGCCATTGGCTCCAGGTGGGTGGGGCAAATTGGGGCCGGGCAGAAGGGTAGTACTTAATGCCACCGTATCATAGACTTTAACTGGTTGTAATGGCACGTTTTATGTTATCTGTATTTTCCACATTTCAAAAGGACTTGGTTTTACATTGATAGCTTATTCTTAATGGCTATGAATAGAAAGTTCTTAAGCCAAAGAAAGGAAGGAAGCACCGGTATATACTAAAACATGGTGAGCCTCGAAAACATGCTGCCAAATGTAAGAAGCCAGGTATATATAAATGGCCGCATGTAGAATTTCATTTACTTGAACGATCCAGAATAGGAAAATTCATAGAAAGAAAGCTGATTGGTACATGCTGGGACTGGAGGGAGGGCAGAATGGGAAGTGACAGTTTAATGAGTCTCCTTTTGAGGTGATGAAAATGTTCTGAAACGAGAGTGGTGATGGGTTGCACAGCTTTGTGAATAGGCTATAAATCACTGAATTGCACGTTTAAAGGGGGTGGGTTTTATGCTATGTGAATTGTGTCTCAATTTAAAAAATTTTGTGATGAATAGAGTTTTAAAGGGTAACATAGGAAACAAACTATTCTGTGTGTGATTTGATTTCTGCACTGCTAATCTCTGTGGAGATAAACGAAAACTTCCCGAATCAGAACAAGCAATATTTATGGAACGTTTGCAATATATCGCAAGAGAATTAGCTGCAGCCACCACTGCTTGGTTTCGCTTGGCAGAGACTCAAAGGCAGGTGGAGGTGGGAAAGCTGCACGGTGGAAACGGTGAAGGGAGGTCCTGATAAGAGGTGTGGCTGTTTGAGGAAGCTGACTATGAGGGGCAGCCTACACGATGGGTGAAGGGAACATATATTGGCTTTCTTCGGTTTGGTTCTAAATTAGAAGTGGGATTAAAAATGACGCTGTCACTGATCAAATCCTAACCATTTGGGACCGAGCGTTGCAGAGGTTGTGGTCTGACTTTCTGGGCTGGTTGCTGGAGATTGTGGGTCATGGCTTTGCCAGGTGGAGCAAGCGGTCCCTCTGCCTCCTAGTGGGCTTAGAAATTTCTTTGGACCAAAGCAGCCCCTTCCCCCCCACCCCCCGGATCTTGAATGTTATGGTTTTGCTCCCTATTCACCTAACTTGTGTTGTTTCTTCTCTTTCTCCTTGCTCTTGCCCGCTTCCCCCCCACCCCCC
>NW_012149397.1:1476656-1487206 GCF_000956105.1 Propithecus coquereli | reverse complement strand
CCCGCCACCCCTCCTCCCCCAGATCGCTGGGCAATGGACCCGTCGCAATCCACCTCGGATCCTGTTTCGCAGCCTGGGTAGGCGGCCAGCATCCGGGCCCCGCCTTGGGCCTCGCCTTGTAGTCCCCGGGCAGCACTACACAGCCACGCCTCAGAAGGGACGGCTGCCAAGAAGGGGACAGATACTTCCCACGCAACTACCGGGCAGGAGCCAGCTGGTTCCAAGCTCCTGAGGAAACGTGGAAAATTTCCCAGAGAAGCTGGCAGGCTGGGTGGGGTTCCCTGCCTGACCGGGCCTCCCAGAGCCACATAATTCGGCTCCTCAGCTCATGGAAAATTCTGCGGGACTGCAGATGAGGGCATGGCGACCTCCCTGGGCTTGGGAGGGCATGGACTAGAAAACTGAAACCATGAAAAAACTCGTAGAAAACATGGGTCAATCAATTTTAGTCTGTAATTTCAGAACAGAGAAGGTCTTTGAAGCATACAGCAAAGCCCAGAAGCCATCACGGAAACGATTGATCAACTTGACCACATGAAGCTTAAAGAAAATTTATCTTTCCAAGTACCAGGGCAAGGTCAAATGACAACAAATGGGTGTGGTGCAAATACATATGTGATGATAAGAATATTGATTTCACCATTACTTATAATAACAAGAAATTAAGAGAAAGTAATAGTCATTAAGAAGAGCCGAGTTAAAAAAATTCTGGTACAACCATACAATGCAATACCATCAATATGTGTTTTGGTTTATTTCTTCAGTGACATGGAAAGATATTAATTATGACTGTTAAAAGTTAGAATCATAGTGAGAACAGGATGATTCTGTTAGAATGCTTTAGACAAAATATTCTTCAAAAGTGAAGGAGAAATAAAGACTTCCTCAGACAAACACAAATTGAGGAAATTTGTTGTCATTAGACCTGCCTTAAAAGAAATGTTGTAAGAAGTTCTTCAGAGAAAAAGAGAATGAGAAAAGTAAGAAATTTGGAACTACGTAAAGAAAGAATATTAAGAAAGAATAAGTGAAGATAAAATAGAAACTTTACATTTTCTTATTCTTAATTGATATAGCAGCTAATAATTTGTTCAAAACAATAATAGCAACAATATATTAGATGATTACGGCTTATATATAAGTGAAATGAATTACAGCAATGATACAAAGTACAGGAAGGAGGAGTTAGGAATTTTTTATTATAAGGTACTTGGCACTACTCATGAAGCCATACAATGTTATTTGAAAGTGGGATTGTATTAATTGTAAATGTACATTGCAAAATCTAGTGAAACCAATAAAGTTTTTAAAAAGTTAAAAAAGAAATTTATAGGCTTCTCTTTATAGGAGAGAAAATGCAATCATATAAAATATTCCATTAAAACCACAAAAGGCAGGAAAAGAATGGAAGACAAAAAATATGAAGAAAGAGCATGGCAACAAATGGAAAACATTAACAAGCATGGTAAATACTAATCCAATTATATCTGTAATCATCTTAAATGTCAGTGGTTTGCATATGCCAATAAAAGACTGAGTGAATCATAAAAAAAAGACCCAACTATACATTTTCTACAAGAAACTCACTTTATTGTTTTTTTCTTTTTTATTATTACAGGTATATAATAGTTGTGTATCTTTTTTTATTTTTTCTTTTTTTTTTTTGCAAAACTAAATGTGAACAAATTTAGTTGTATATCTTTATAGGGCACATGTGACACTTTGATACAGGCATACAATGTGAATTAACCAAATCAGGGTAATTGGGGCATTTATCATTTCTTTGTTGTTAGTAACATTCCAATTCCTCTCTTTTAGTTATTTTAAAGTATACCCTAACTTATTGTTGATTATAGTCACTTTGTTACGTTATCAAGTACTGTTCATTCTATCTATTTAACTATATTTTTGCACCCATTAACCAGCCCCACTTTAGATCCCCCACTCACTATTCTTCCCAGCCTCTGCTAACCATCATTCTACTCTCTGTCTCCAAGAGATAAATTGTTTTTAATATTTAGCTCCCACATGGAGTGAGACCATGTGAGATTTGTCTTTCTGTGCTTGGCTTATTTCACTTAATATAATGTTCTCCAGTTCCATCCATGTTGTTGCAAATGGTAGGATTTCATTCGTTTTGTGGTTATATAATATTCCACTGTGCATATGTACCACAATTTCTTTATTCGTTCATCTGTTCATGGACAATTTGGTTGATTCCATCTTGGCTATTATGAATAGTGCTGTAATAAACATGGGAGTGCAGATATCTTTTCGATATACTGATTTCCCCTCCTTTGGATATTTACCTAGCAGTGGGATTGCTGGGTCATATGGTAGTTCTATTTATAGTTTTTTAGGGACCTCCATATTACTCTCCACAGTGGTTACACTAATTTACATTCCCACCGACAGTGTATGAGGATTCCTCTTTCTCCACATCCTCATCAGTATTTTTTGTTGCCTGTCTTTTTGATAAAAGCCATTTTAACTGGGGTGAGATGATATTTCATTGTAGTTTTGATTTGTATTTCTCTGATGACTAATGATGATGAGCATTTTATCCATATACCTGTTGGCCATTTGTATGTCTTCTTTTGAGAAATGTCTATTCAGATCCTTTGCCCATTTTTAAATTGCATTATTTGATTTTTTCGTATTGAGTTGTTGGAGCTCCTTGTATATTCTAGTTATTAATCCCTTGTCAGATAGGAAGTTTGAAATATTTTCTCCCATTCTATGAGTTGTCTCTTCATCTTGTTGATTGTTTCCTTTGCCGTGCAGAACTTTTTAGCTTGATGTGGTCCCATTTGTCCAATTTTGCTTTGTATGCCTATGCCTTGGGGCTGTTATTCAAGAAGTCCCAGCCCAGAGCAATGTCCTGAAGTGTCCTAATGTTTTCTTTCAGTAGTTGTATAGTTTCAGGTCTCAGATTTAAGTATTTAATCCACTTTGATTTGATTTTTGTATACGATGAGAGATGGAGTTTAGTAGTTTCATTCTTCTGCATATGGATATCCATTATTTATACCAGCATTTGTTGAAGAGACTATCCTTTTCGCACTGTATATTCTTGGAAACTTTGATGGTAAGTTCACTATAGGTGTGTGGATTTATTTCTGGGTTCTCTATTCTGTTCCATTGCTCTATGTGTCTGTACTTATGCCAGTACCATGCTGTTTTGGTTACTATAGCTCTATAGTATAACTAGAAGTCAGATAATGTGATTCCTTCAGTTTTGCTCTTTTTCTCAGGATGGCTTTGGCTATTCTGGGTCTTCTGTGGTTCCACATAAATTTTAGGATTATTTTTTCTTTTTCTATGAAGAATGTCATTAGTATTTTAAGGGGATTGCATTGAATCTGTAGATTGCCTTGGGTAGTATGGACATTTTAACCATATTGACTCTTTCAATTCATGAGCACAGAATATCTTTCCACTTTTTTCTGTCCTCTTCAATTACTTTCATCAGTGTTTTAGTTTTCATTGCAGAGATCTTTCACTTCTTTGGTTAAGTCTATTCCTAGGTATTTTATTTTTTTTGTAGCTATTGTAAATGGGATTACTTTCTTGGTTTCTTTTTCAGATTGTTAACTGTTGGCAAATAGAAATGCTACTGATTTTTGTATGTTGATTTTGCATCCTGCAACTTTACTGAATTTCTTTATCAGTTCTAATAGTTTCTTTGTGGAGTTTTTAGGTTTCTCTAGATATAATATCATATTGTCTGCAAAGAAGAATAATTTGATTTTCCAGTTTGAATGCCCTTTATTTCTTTCATTTGTCTGATTGCTCTAGCTAGAACTTCCAGTACTATATTGGATAACGGTGGTGAGAATGGGCATCCTTTTCTTATTCCAGATGTTAGAGGAAAGGCTTTCAGTTTTTCCTCATTCAGTATGTTACTAGCTGTGTGTCTGTTATATATGGCTTTTATCGTGTTGAGGTAAGTTGGTTCTATACCCAGTTTTTTGAGAGGTTTTTTTTATCATTAAAGTATGTTAAACTTTATCAAATGCTTTTTCAGTATCAATTAAATGATCATATGTTTTTTGTGCTTCATTCTGTTGATATGATGTATCACATTGATTGATTTGCATATGTTGAACCATTCTTGCATCCCTGGGATGAATTCCATTTGATCATGATGAATAGTCTTTTTAATGTGTTGTTGAGTGCAGGTTGCTAGTATTTTGTGGGGTATTTTTGCATCCATGTTCATCATAGATATTGGCCTACAGTTTTCTTTTTCTTCTTGTGTCTTTGTCTGGTTTGGATATCAGGGTGATGCACACTTCATAGAATTAGTTTGGGAGTATTCCCTCCTCAATTTTTTGGAGTAGTTTAAGTAGGATTTGTATTAATTCTTCTGTGAATGCCTTAGAATTCACCAGAGACGCCATTAGGTCCTTGGCTTTTCTTTGATGGGAGAATTTTTATTACTGCATCTATCTCATTACTTGTTATTAGTTTATTCAGGTTTTAGATTTTTTTCCTGGTTCAGTCTTGGTAGGCTGTATGTGTCTGGGAATTTATCCATTTCTTCTATGTTTTCCAATTTATTGGCATATAGTTATTCATAGTAGTCTCTAACGAACCTCTGGATTTATACAGTATCACAGTTGTAATTTCTCCTTTTTCATCTCTGTTTTTAATTATTTAGAACTTCTATCTGTTTTTTTTTAGTTGGTCTGGCTAAAGGTTTGTCAATTTTGTTTATCTTTTTGAAAATTCAACTTTTTGTTTTGTTGATCTTTTGTAATTATTTTCTTGGGTTTAATTCCATTTATTTCTGCTCTGATCTTTATTATTTCTTTTTTTTGTACTAATTTTGGGTCCGATTTGCTTGTTTTTCTGTTCTTTGAGATTCATTGTTAGGTTGTTTATTTGAAGCTTTTCTGTTTTTTTTTGATGTAGGCATTTTCTTTATCTGAAAGGTCACATATTTCCATCACTCCAAGATTGGTCACTGGTACCTCATTTAGTTTGTTTGGTGAAGTCTTGTTTTCCTGGATGTTCTTGATGCTTGTAGATGTTCATTGATGTTTGGGCATTGAAGAGTTAGGTATTTATTTTAATCTTCACTGGGCTTGTTTGAACCCATCCTTTTTGAGAAGGCTTTCCAGGAATTCAAAGGGAATTTAGTGTTGTGATCTAAGTCTTTGGACACTGTAGAATATAGCACTGGGGGTGTTCCAATCCAGTAATTCTGGGATTCTTGCAGACTCCTGGTGTTGCTGCCTTGGACTTGGGTAAGATAAGGGAGAATTCCCTGGATTACAAGGCATAGACTCTCACTCTTCTCCCTCACTCTTTGTGCTGGGCTGCTGGAGCTAGGGGATGAGTGACATGGTCACTCTGTCATGGCCTCCAGTGCCATATCACACCTGAAGCCAGCCTGGTCTCACCCGAAGCATGTGGTGACTGTTGCCTGGCTACCTCTGATGTTTATTTATAGCACAAAAGCTCTTTAGTCAGCAGGTGTTGAATTCTGCCACAACTCAGTCCTTCCCTTCAGGGAAACATGTTTCCTGCTGGCCCAGGGTGGGTACAGAAATGCTTTCTAGGAACTAAGGCCTGGACTCAGGGTCTTCAGGAGTCTGCTTGGTACTTTATCTTAATGTGGCTGCGCTGGTACTGAGGTTGCACAACAAAGTCCTCTGAAATTTACCCTTTCTTTTCACCAAGTGGAAGAAGACTCCCAGAGCCACAATGCCTGTAGTTGGAAGGAGGGGGTGACACAGGCACTGGCTTGGCCACTATTGCTGATGTCTCACTGGGTCATGTGTCCCCAAGTCCACTGGCTCTGAGCCAGCACAGACCAAGGACTGTAGCCTTTGTGGCCTGACTGCCTTATAAATTTAGTCCAGGCCCCAGGCTGCTTTTTGTCAGCCAGTGGTGGGGCTAGCTGGAACTCAGGTTTCGGGGTGGAAGATTTCTTTCTGGCCAGGCCTGGTCTAAATGCTCTCTCTGTGGGCACCAGCAGAATTCTGTTCTCCTGTGCCAGGGCTGCCATGGGTTTCAATGCATAATCCCACAATCACTTCACTGTCCCTCCCCTGGACACACAGACTCTCTCTCCACTCTGTGTGATGGTGTGGCACTGCCAGGGGTGAAGGAGGGGTGGCATAGGCAATGCAAGACTATCTTTTCTGTCCCCTTCAGTGCCTCTTTCCTTGATATAATGTTAAAACCAGGTAGTATGATCATTCTCATGATTTTTGGTTCTTCTGAAGGTGTTTGCTTATGTGAATAGCTGTTGAATTTGGTGTTTGAGCAGCAGGATGATTGCTAGAGATTTCTATTAGGTTGGTGCAAAAGTAATTGCAGTTTTTTCATTGTTGAAATTTGTGTTTGATATTGGAATACATTCTTAAATAAATGAGGTTATGTTATACATCATTTTAATGTACATGTCTTGCTTTATGTTTTTTTGCTAAAGATTTATTACTTGCTGTTTATTTTATATTTATTTTAGACTATGGAAATGATGTTAGACAAAAAGCAAATTTGGGTGATTTTCTTATTTGAGTTCAAAATGGCTCATAAAGCAGCGGAGACACCTCACTACATCAACAACGCATTTGGCCCAGGAACTGCTAATGAACATACAGTGCAGTGGTGGTTCATGAAGTTTTGCAAAGCAGACAAGAAACTTGAAGATGAGGAGCGCAGTGTCTGGCCATCGGAAATTGACAACGACCAATGAGAGCAATCATCAAAGCTGATCCTCTTACAACTATACGAGGAGTTGCTGAAGAAGTCAGTGTGGACCATTCTACAGTTGTTTGGCATTTGAAGTAAATTGTAAAGATGAAAAGGGTCAATAAGTGGATGCCTCATGAGATGACCGAAAAATCAAAAAATTATTTTTAAGTGTCGTCTTCTCTTATTGTATGCAACAACAACGAACCATTTCTCAGTCGTATTGTGATGTGTGATGAAAAGTGGACAATAACCGGCAATGACTAGCCCAGTGGTTGAACCAAGAAGAAGCTCCAAAGCACTTCCCAAAGCCAAACTTGCACCAAAAAAAGGTCATGGTCACTGTTTGGTGGTCTGCTGCTGGTCTGATCCACTACAGTTTTCTGAGTCCCAGGGAAGCCATTACATCTGAGAAATATGCTCAACAAATCGATGAGATGCACTGAAAACTGCAATGCCTGCAGTCAGCATTTGGTTAACAGAAAGGGCCCAATTCTTCTCCATGACAATGCCTGAGCACATTGCACATCGCACAACCAATGCTGCAAAAGTTGAACGAATTGGACTATGAAGTTTCACCTCATCTGCCATATTCACCTGACCTCTTGCCAACCGACTACCACCTCTTAAAGCATCTCGACAACTTTTTGCAGGGAAAATCCTTCTGTAACCAGCAGGATACAGAAAATGCTTTCTAAGAGTTCATTGAATCGCGAAGCACAGATTTTTATGCTACAGGAATAAGCAAACTTATTTCTTGTTGACAAAAATGTGTTGATTGTAATGGTTCCTATTTTGATTAATAAAGATGTGTTTGAGCCTAGTTATAATGATTTAAAATTCACGGTCTGAAACTGCAATTATTTTTGCACCAACCTAATATTTGGCCATCTTGCTCCACCCACTCACACTAATGTCAAGAAACTCACTTTAGGCCGGGCACGGTGGCTCACGCCTGTAATCCTAGCACTCTGGGAGGCCGAGGCGGGCGGATTGTTTGAGCTCAGGAGTTCGAAACCAGCCTGAGCAAGAGCGAGACCCCGTCTCTACTAAAAATAGAAAGAAATTAATAGGACAACTAAAAATATATAGAAAAAATTAGCCAGGCATGGTTGCGCATGCCTGTAGTCCCAGCTACTCGGGAGGCTGAGGCAGGAGGATTGCTTGAGCCCAGGAGTTTGAGGTTGCTGTGAGCTAGGCTGATGCCATGGCACTCACTCTAGCCCGGGCAAAAGAGTGAGATTCTGTTTCAAAAAAAAAAATAAAAATAAACTCACTTTAAATGTAAAGAGACATATACAGATTTGAGGTAGGGATAGAGAAAGATACCCCATGCCAACTTGATTAAAATAAAGCTGGATTAGCTATAGTAGTTTCAGAGCAGACTTCAGACAGCAAGGAAAATGATTAGGGATTAATAGAGACATTACATAATAACAAAAAGTCAATTTTACAAGAAAGTATAACAATCCTTAATGTGTGTACCTATCAACAAAGAATCAAAATACACGAAGCAAAAATTGATAGAACTGCAAAAAGAAATAGATGAATACACTATCATAGATGGAGACTTTACCACCCTCTATCAGAAATGGACAGATCCACCAGGTAGAAAATCAGTAAGAACACAGTTGAACTCAACAGCACCATCAAACAACTGGATATAATTAACATCTGTAGACTACTTAGTCCAACAATAGCAGAATACATATTCTTCTCAAGCTCACATCAAACATTCATCAAGATAGGACACATTCTGAGCCATAAAGCACACTTTAATATATTTAAAAAAATAGAAACCATACAGTGTCTGCTCTCATAAAACAATAGAATCTAACTACAAATTGATTACATAAAGATAGCTGGAAAATATCAAAATGCTTGGATATTAATCAATACACTTTTAAGTAACACATGAGTCAAGAATAAATCTCAAGAGAAATTAAAAGATACTTTTAACTAAATGAAAACAAAAATATAATTTATTCCTCCAAAAATGTTCTCATTTCTCCTACAGTAGCAGGGATCAGTCTAACCTGGACAGGGAGCCCCCAGGAAAATGCCCTGATGGTTACAGTTTTGTGTGGGGCACAGTTGTATACAGAACTTCCCAAAAGGTTTCTCACTCCCAATCAGGCAGCTGAACATTCCCTAACTGGTTATGGAGGTCAAGGAGGGCATGCCTTCCACCTGCTAGGGCAAGTGGGGATTGGTCATAGGAGGTTCCCTGCAAAATTGTTTATAAGCCACTCCTTGGAGGCCAGGACAAATTTGAGTGGGCCATGGAACTAGGGAGAGCCTGAGTGGGAGTCAGTGGTCAGGAAGGCCTTGGAAACAGCCATTGTATGGGGCCAGACATGAAGTCCTCAGGAGGGTACCATTTTGCATGGGGCCAGTTGGCCCCATAAACCTTCAAAAACATTCCTAGGACTCCCAGTTGGGGGAAGGGATTGCACCTGCCTGTAGAATGAAGGCCAAGGATGGTGCCCTACATCCCAACTCCCTTCCAAAGTGGCACCAGTCATCAGAGGCATTTGAAAATGTGCCTTTAGGTTCTGCTGCTGGTGGGGACAAAATAAGTCTGAACTGTAAGGCCCAGGAGGGTCCCCTGAGTCTGGCCACAGCTCTTCCTGGCCCTGGTTGTGGCATGCAACTCTTATGAATGCTTACAAGTGCCCCTCTGGAGGGGCAGCAAAAGCCTGTGTGGCTGGGAGGCTTATCATTATTTATATTATTTTATATTACATTATTATTATGTATATTATTGCTATTATAGAAGGATGTAAAGTGTGACATCAAAAACATAAAAAATGAGAGGAAAGGGAGTAAATGTGGAGAGTTTATATGTGCAATCAAAATTAAGCTGTCATCAGCTTAAACTAACCTGTTATAAGTATAATATGTTTTATGTAAGCCTCAGGGTAACTACAAAGCAAAAACCTATAATAGATACACAAAAGATAAAAAGAAAAGAACTAAAATGTACCACTAGAGAGCCATCCAACCACAAAGGAAGAAAGCAAGAAAGGAAGAAGAAACAAAGGACCTACATAACAAATAAACAATTTAAAAATGAAAACAATTTAAAAATGGCAGGAGTGAGTCCATACCTGTCAATAATAACCTTGAATGTAAATGGATTAAATTTTCCAATTAAAAAATGTACAGTGACTAAATGGGTTAAAAAAAAACAAGATCCAACTATATGTCACCTAAAAAAGACTCACTTCTTCTGCAAAGACATACATAGACTGAAAGTGAAGGAGTGAGAAAAGATATTCTACGCAAATGAAAACCAAAAGAGAGCAAGAGTAGTTATAGTTATATCAGATAAAATAGGCTTTAAGTAAAAAACCCCTAAAGAGAGACAGAATGTCATTATATAATGATAAATGGGTCAATTCAGTAAGAGGATATAACAATTGAAAAAATATATCCTCCCAACACAGGAGCACCCAAATATATAAAGCAAACATTAATAGATCTAAAAAGAGAGATAGAATGCAATACCATAATAGTAGGGGACTTCAACACCCCAGCTTTCACAAATGGACAGATCATTCAAACACAAAATCAACAAAGAAACATTGGAGTTAAATTAGACTCTTAACTAACTGAACCTAACTGACATTTACAGAACATTTCATCTGACAGTGGGAGAACACACATTCTTCTCATCAGCACATGGAACATCTCTAATATAGACCATATTTTAGGCCATAAAACAAGTCTCAACAAATTTTTGAAAATTTAAATCATATCAAGTATTTTTTCTGACCACAATGGAATAAAACTAGAAATTAATAATAAGAGGAATTTTGGAAACTGTACAAATACATGAAAAT
>NW_012149397.1:1457764-1472894 GCF_000956105.1 Propithecus coquereli | reverse complement strand
AATATGTCATTATTTAACATTTGATCAAATGTGTGTTTCTAAAGTTATATTTGTTCTTAAAACTTTTTGAAAAATCACTATTTCTGCCATTCTCCATGAGGCCTCAGTTTGATAAGAAAATAAAATCCTGAATAAAACACCCAGGAATGTGTTTGCATTTGCAGTACTTCCCTTGTAGGTGGAACAGCCACCAGACAGAAAGACTTTCTGGGACACGTTCATTCTCTGCAGTTGAATGGGATGGTCCTGGATCTGGAAGAGAAAGAGTCACAATGATACCAGGAATGGAACCAGGGTGTGCAGGACACTGCAGCAGCTGTGGACACTGTTGCAATGAAGGGAGATGTAGAGAAAAGCTCAGAGAGTTTGCTTCTGACGGTGCCTTCTCTGCATGTGATGGGCCATCCTGCTCAAACGGCAAGTGTGACCAGGGAACAGGTAAACATAGAAAACTTAATATTTCCATTAAGATTATGAAGAATGAGAACGTTACGCACCACCATTTGAAAGTAACTTGTATCTGTCCCAATTCCTCCCTTTAATTGGGAAGAAAGGTGCTTTTCTTCTTGAAATTCACAGGCTACCACTTTTATATATATATATATTATATATATATTATATATATATATAATCAGTACTCTATGGATTTCTCAAAGGATTTTCTATATATTTTACCATTTTCCTTCTGTTGCAGTTTTGAAGTAATACATTAACAAGATTATTAAAGCATCATTGTTATTTATGACAATGACTTTAAGAAATATAAGAGTATTAGGAACATTTTAGAAAAAAATATTTTAGCCTGGAGGGTAAGTACTAATTTAATGATCTGTTGCTCTATCTATTATAAAACAGTACTACTCAGATGGTTAGCTCTAAGGTTTTTGCCTATCTGTTGTTAGAAGAGTATAGTTGAGGGCGTTATTCAGCTTCTGTTCAAGTGCAAGTTGTTGTCTGCAGTAAAGGAAGAATTTGATTGTAGTATCAACTGAACCAGACAGAATTCTTTGAATATAATTATATATCTTAGAAAACTGACTTATCATAGCTATTAAATTCCATAGCATCATTCAAGTATCACCAGGGTTTGTATTTTTCATTAAGGAGTACAATAGACTTTATTTGGTACAGAAATTAGATCTAAGATTGAAGTGACTTGTGATTTTAAAAGGAAATTTTAGGGCTAAGTTATTTTGATGTTGTCAAGATAGCACCATTGTAAGTCCTATACTTTTCCCTCGATTAATTTATAATCTAGAATCAGTTTATGATAAAAAATGCAATGTGCCAGGCGTAGTGACATCACTTGTAGACCCAGCTACTCGGGAGGTTGAGGCTAGAGGATGCTTGAATTCAGGAGTTCACCTTGGGCAACATAATGAGACCCTGTCTCAAAAACAAAACAAACAAACAAAAAAACCTCCAAAAATCCCAAACCATTCCAGAACACTTTTTATATAATGAGATAGAATTGTGATCACTCCTCTTAGTGCAGTGTTAAAATGGTCCCCAGTCCACATTTGTTAAGTTCAACCTAAGTGTTTCTGTGCAAACTAATATATATTAGAAATAAAAATTATATTGTAGTCGAGTGGGAAATAACTCTGAATGGAGAGTTATTTACTTTAACAAGTTGTGATTAGATTGATTAATGACAGTTACCTGTTATTTTCAGACAATGCCTAGGCAAGTGCCCAACGTTCAATAAACTTCTCCCAGCCTCCTTGTATGCATGCATGTGTGTGTGTGTGTGTGTGTGTGTGTGTGTGTGTGTGTGTGTGTATTTTGGGGGTAGTAACAGTTTTGGGAATTTGTCTTACATAAAATGATACCACCTTTCATGAAGTGACCTGCGAGGAGCTGGAAATCCCATTATCCTGACTTCCTGCTGAACAAATGTCTTCTCTTTCTGACTCATGCTGATGCAACCCTCACTTAGCTTTGCTGCTCCAGTAAGTATGGAGGAGCTTTAGTATAAAAGACAACTTTGAATTCATTTTCAGGTGACGGGTGGTTGTCAAGTTCACTCCTTTCTATGCACTGCAAGAAAATTACTGTGAGCTACCTGCAAAACAATAGATTTTAAAAAGAGGAAGTAAAATTCAAATAAAAACCTAGAGCCTAACTGGGAAAACAGTAAGCCTTAAATCACAAATTGACGGTAGAAAAATAATGATATATAATCTAAGATAAAAATATTTTGAAGACTATCAGAATATCTCTCTTAAAAGTTATTTATTTGTGGGAAATATGTATTGAAGATCTGTTATATTTTCCTTTATGTTTTATTTAAAAAGTGCTAAAATTAAAGGGAAACAATTAGAAAAAAAGTAAACCATGTTGTTAGTATTTATCATCCCAATTATTTCAGGACTGGAGACAATATTGAAATATACCTAAGTATGACTCGTTGAGCTTACATTTTGCTAACATCAAAAACACATATTATTTCAAGGATGTCCGTATATTTTGGAATGGTCTCTTCAGTAACTTATAATTTCCAAGATTATACATTAACTAAATTCCCTGGCTTCCTCATGGCTTCATTTCATGGGGCTATGATGCTGACCAGAAATGAATGCACTGAACTTCTGAGCCACACTGCTTTGTATGGCTAAAATAAGGAGATGGTCAAAGTATGATTTTACAAATCACACAGTTTATTGCTATACAAAGAGAACTTGTATCCTTAGGTTCACTATGCTTGAAGAGGGGGAGAATGATGTGATCGAATCTCACAGGGAATATGCTCAATAGGTGAGGTACTCTAACCACAGAGTGAGGTGAGTCCCCAAATTATTACAGTCTAGTTGCTCAATCAGGATGGAGGTGGTCACTGTGGAAAGTAAAGTCTAGTTCAAGTTTGCACTTCTTTTTACAAGTGATTTCTTGGGAGAGACGGTGTCCAATACAGTGGAGCTCCTTGAAGACACATAAGGTCCCTCAGTCTACAGTGTGTGCCAGTGCTGGTGGAAGGACTTGTGGAAACCTGAGCTTTTACTCTGCCAGGAAATGGCCAAAAGTGCAGCCCTGCCACAAGACACATTATCTTCCAAGGAGAGGCTGAAACCTGCCTAAACTCTCAAGGTGCCTGTCAAACTCTTAGGTTTGTGTGTATTTTGAAGTCCAATAGTTGAGGTCAGTAACTCACATATGAGGTCTGATAAGGTGTCACATCGCATTCTCTAGGGGGAGGGGGAAGTGTGTTCCAAGTTCTTGTCATTACAAAACATGTCACTCACATAGCTAACTATGTAAGTGTTTGGAATCATTTCAAAGCTACGTAACATGCATGAACTCCAAGCTTACTGACTTATGTGTGCTCCTTCTCTGAGGAATATCTTTTGGTTATCTTTGCCCCAAATGGTGAATATCTTTCAAAGTGAAAATGAGAAAATTGAATTAGAAAATTATGACTGCAGTGATTTGGATCTTTGCAGTGTTCAAGCTACAAATAAGAAAATGAGATGCCCTCCAACTATCATTTTGTTTGTTTTATTTTTCAGTAGTATCCAAAATGTTTATTGTAAGAGTTAGCATCTCAATGAGTAAATCAAGATGCCTATCTTGCAGTCCAAGTTTGGCAATTTTGCATATTTGATGTGAAACTCTGCTTTGAAGTGTCGCTAGGGGGTCTTTAGTATTGCATATGAATAATAAAAATCAGTTTTGCACTTTATATTGAAATAAGATACTTAGTATTTTAAATGGCAAATGTTTTTCCTCCTTTTAAGCAAAGTAGAGAAATATTAAGGTGGATGTTAGTCAAGTAAATCTATTTCAAAGCAACTTTTTAACAGTTGAGAAGTTGCTTATGTCATACCTACATGAAGAAAAGAATTGAAACGACTGTCATTCAGCCCAGTGGCCATCAAAACTCTCTAAAGCTTTCATAGTATGAAAACAAAGCCAGGCCACCTTAACCATGCTATATGGCAAGTCAAAACCTTAATGCAATACCTGGAAAAACCTGCAAAATACTTCTGACTAACAAGATCTTACTATAGGTGATGAGAGAGTGCTAAGAAATGTAGATGTATCTGTGTGGGGTAGCAGCATGTGGATCGGGAGATGAGCACACAAGGAAAACCGTGACTCCTGACAAATCACTTATGTCTGTGCTTCTCTTCTCCATTTCTTGATTACGGCAGAAGAGTCTGTATACAGATTTCTAGCTGTGTAAAAACAAACTCTTTAGTTATCACATTTCTTCAATACATTAGGAAATCGTATTAAAAAGAGGCATGATTATAGAAACCAAATGTTATTGCCATACTACAAGTCATAATTTATAATTATATTTGTAAATATCATATTTATAATTAATTTACAGCCATATGCAAAGTTTTTCGTATACTTGATTTGGTGTTTTTCCTTTAGAAAAACATGGTGGGAGAGTTGTAGAAAAGAGACAGCCTATTATTAAGCCATTTGTCTTGATATTTAGCACAAAACAGTTGTCCCTTGGTATCTGTGGAAGATTAGTCCCAGGACCCTCTGCGGATACCAAAATCCATGGATGCTCAAATTCCTTAAGTAAAACGATGTAGTATTTACACATAACCTACACACATTATCCCATATACTTTAAATCATCTCTAGATTACTTATAATACCTAACATAATGTAAATACTATATAAATAGTTGTTATACTGTATTGTTTATTTCTATTATTTTTATTGTTGTATTGTTATTTTTTATTATTTTTCCTTGAATATATTTGATCTACTATTGGTTGAATCCGCATATGTGGAACACACAGATAGGGAGGGCAGACTGTAAAATTGAGTTCAGAGATTGGCACTAGAATAGCACTTAATCAAGTAATAATTATTCCAGGAAAGGGGAATGCTGTGTGTTTCCAAAACTATTCTAAATTGAAAATTTTTATTCCCCAAACCAGATAAGACTTAAAAAGTATCCTCGAATCTTCACAACAAGTTTTAAATATAGTTTTCTTCCTCTTTGATAGTTTGCAGATTAGGTACAAGCTAGACAGACATCAAAATCCTGATTTTTTTAACTTTGATTTTAGAAACTTGGCTGATGTATAGCTTCATCATTTTAAGATGAACACCAAAGAAGAAATTGTAGAGATAATGTGGTAATTAAGATGATGACTTCCTAGCGTGAATGATCTTAAGCAAAAATTTGATAATAAATAACTAGGAAAAAGATGCTCATTCAGTGATCTTTTTACATAAGTAAGAATATGAGTCAAATATCATTGGAGTGTTTAGTTTGCTTTTGTTTTTGTTCTTTGCTTTGCTTCTGTTTAACAGTGAGAATCTATCTTAATTATTATTAATATGTGACCATTTAAGATGCCAAGTTTTGCTTTACTTCATAAGGAAACATTGTCAAGTTTATCATTAGATACAGCTGGTGGAAACATTAAATTGGTATTTCAATGGAAATCAATTTCCACTGGATCATAAAACCACAAGTACTATACGTAATAATGATTTAAAACAAGAAAAATAACATTATTTTGATTAAAAAGGGGATAAATACAAAAAATCTCAGTCACCGCTAAGTAAATTTTACTACTGGCTTTTGAAGAGAATAATCTAGACATTAAATTTATACATAGAACATTTTTTTGCTACCTGGGACATGTTTTCTCCTAGGTTAAATATTTTGAGGTTTAAAATAACACACTGTGCTTTTTGTAGATCCTCCCAATTATAGATACACTAGGAAGAAAAGTAAACTGGAAAAGGAGATAGACGGCCAGTACACTGGTAGCTGATGGCATCGTATAAATTGTTTGAAAAATATTTTCTTCTTTGTAAATGATTAATTCTTGAAATTGATCCCTTAACTTTTGTGGTAGCACTAGCAAGTGGTTTATTTTATGACTTTTTCCCCCTTGGTATCCCTCTACTTTTTCTTTTTATCATCAAAATTACTCTCCATGTGAATGTTCGCTCCTCTTGGAACAAATTGCTAGGTTAACAGGGTGCAAGGAGACAAGTCATCCTGTCAGGTACAGAAGTCGACGCTGTCAAATTTCTTGTATTGGGGAAGATTTTAGTAAGTAGAAGAAAAGCCTTTTCCTCCCTATAATAGATCAAAAGTGTCATGTCACAAGCACAAGAAGCATTTGTCACGCTGAAGCAAACTCCTTAAGTTTGTGAATAATTACATCGTGAGTGACAATCAAGATAAAAACTGTACTTTTGTCTAAGTGCACATGTAATCATGAGTAAAGTGCTTCCGGAAAGATGAGCGTATTCCTTGAAAAATAATGTCACACTTATCTGTCTTACTTAGCAATCAAGCATAATGAAACGTGGTATTTCTCTAATAATTCAGGGAAGAAAAAATGTGATCAAAGTATGTGTAAAATTCACAGCTCATGTCTGTGAATGGTCAATGCAGAAACTTTCTCTTACTGAGAAAACTAGGATTAAGTTTGTAAGAAAAAAACTGTATGGATTCATTTTACAATGCCATTGTATTTATATTCTGACTGATGAACTTCTGCCTCTATTTAATTCTTATGAAACTTGAAATTTTTTTTGAATGTAAACTTCTTTTATTATTAATTTCAGAATATTACAGGGGTATAAATGTTTTGGTTACATGGGTTGCTTTTGCACTGGAACTTGAATTTTTAGTAAAGAATATTCCCGAGCAGTCTCTGTGGTGGATACAGGATAGCTGGATCCTAGCTCTGGCCTGCCCATTTACAAGCTGCACCATGGTCTTTGGCAAGGCATGCATTCTTCTAGATCTCGATTTTTCCATCTGTAAAATTGAGGGGATTTGAATAAATGATGCCCTATATCCTTTCTACTTTTGATGTTTTATGAATCTAGGTTAAAGTATGTGATACTATTTAAGACGGCTCCTTTTAATATTTACATATCCATTAAGAGCTGTTAGCTTAGATATTAAATATTCACAGTTCAATAACTATATATATGTGTGTATATATATAGCTCACCACCGCCCAGATCAACATATAGAACATTTCCATCACCTTGTATCCTTTCTAAAACAATCTTCTATCATCATTGATCAGTTTTGTCCATTTTTGAACTTCATACAAATGGAATCATATGATACATATCCTTGTGTCTGGCTTGTTTCACTAGGCAAAATGTTTTGATATTCCTCCAATTTTTTGTATATGTTTTGAGTTCATTCCTTTCCACTGATATGCACTGCTCCATTGTATGAATGTGCTACAATTTGTTTATCCCATCTATGTTGATGAACATTTGGATAATTTCCAATTATTGGATATGAATCTCCTAGATTAGCTTTACAGTTATAGTGAATGTTTTAGTGGTTACCTTCAAGATTAGAATTTGTTCCCTGAACTTAATGGGACTTTTGCCACTTCCCAAAGAGTATAAGATCCTTACAAGTTTATTTCTACGTATTTCTCTCTTTCACCCTTTGAACCATTGTTGTAATGCATTTTAGTTGTATTCCCACATGATATTATTATTGCTGCAGTTTTAAACAGTTGGCATACATTTCTCTTTACTCATGTTTACTCTTTCTGTGTACTTCATTTGTTCCTGCATTTCTAAAGCCTACTTGCTTTTTGATTTTTGATTGCCAAAAAAGAGCTACAGGAAATCATGAAATGTTTCTTCTAATTATTCTTATATGTATTGTTAGTAACTTTTTGAAACACCTTTCTTTCTTCTAAGTGGTTCAACCATAAGTGCTTCTATTTTACATCTCTGAGTTCAGATATGATTTTTTCTTTAAATATGTCATATGTTTTGAAATATATACCCACCATAAAAAATGTAAATCCTATTTTTAAATGCACATTTACATTCAAAGCTATTTGTGATTCATTGATCCATATATTTTCTATTTTTAAATGTCTGTCCGATATGTCACAATATATTAAATTTTAGGTCATTATAACTTATATGCAATGCATAGTGGCAAGATAAATCAGAACAGAAGATAAACAATTGAGTATGACAGATGGCACACTTGCTTTAGTCCCTGCAAGTGTAAGTTTCAATGAGAATACATTGTATTGCTTTAGTAGTGGTTTTAGAAATAAAATGGTTTTTGTTTTCATCAAATGTTCAGTCAAATATTCAAAGTGACTTGACTGTTACAGGGGATGGCAAAAGACAATGACCTAGAAAACCACTCTCTTTGGTCAAAAGTGGTAAATTGTACTTCCTAAAGCCACAAAAAAGAGACATATGAAATAAGTGAAGTTGATATCACTCTGTTTTTTCTGCTATTCTTTGTCATGTTTTATTCTTTGTTAATAAAACAAATTAGGTTCTTTCTCTCACTCTTGCCCAAGTTTTCATGTGTCTAAGCTCCGTTCTCTCTCACCCCACATACCCACATGTGTACACACATAATAACATACACTTCTGAAATTAAAAGCTGAATGATGAAAGGGTGTAGTAAGGAAGCCCAGATCAGACTGTCCGTGACATAAGTCTGTGATTCTGAGTTAGCCTGTGGAAAGAAGGCAGGGTTCAGTTGCATTATCCCCTGCAGATGTTAATTTCAAAGAGAACATGTAATTGCTTCCGTCCTGGTTTTCTACCTCTAATTTCTGCTTTGAGGTCATTCCACCTGACCAAAGCACTTTCTGTGGCAGCAGGTCCCAGCCACCTAGACCAGCTACACTGACAAAGCCACTTCAATGAGCGGCCAATTTGCTGAATGATTATTTTGCTAAATTTGTTTGCTAACTATTTGAGGTTGACAGATTTTCATTTGGTATAGTCACACCAAATGTTAAGGAAGATCTAAACTGTTTCTGACCCAGCTCCCTGCTTTTACAGCTGCAACCCAAAGAGAAAGGGACAAATAGATGGTGTATAAGATAAACATATTTATATGAGTTTATTCTTGAATAAAATAATTTCTTTTTAATGTCTTCTTCCCATGAATATATCATTTTCGCTGATAAATATTTAATACAAATGCTTAATTTTTCCTCTAGCTCCCTTTCCTTCGTCTCTAGTTTTTAGCAATTTGAATACATTCCACATCAGTTTTATCGGAGTCCTCCACAGGGGCCATAGGACACGTGTGGCACAAAGAATATGTGCATTAAGAATTCACTCTTGAATAACATATTTTACATATATGTATTATTGAGTATGTTCTTAAATATCAATAATTTCTTGTGAATACATTTTGAGTGATGAAATATATTAACGAAGAGGTATTCATGCATATTCTTCCTATTAAAAATATATTCTTATAAGTATATTAATCTTTCCCTCTCTGTTCTCCAGAGGCAACATCAGAGGCCAGAACAGAGACTTAAAAATGTTTCTTAAAAAATAAAAATAAAATATGCTCTATTAAAAACAAAATGTCCCATATAGGGAGCAGGAGGTGGAGTGAGATGGCTGAATAGAAAACTCCAGCGATTGTTGCTCCACAAAAACACCAAATTCAACAATTACCCACATAAGGAAGCACCTTCAGAAGAAGCAAAAATCAGGTGAGTGATCACAGTACCTAGTTTTAATTTCATATCAAGGAAAGAGGCATTGAAGAGGGAGAAAAGACAATCTTGCATTGCTTATGCCGCCCCTCCCCATGCTCCCCCTCCCCCAGCACCCCAGTGGAGAGAGAATCTGTGTGCCAGCAGGAGGGAAAGTAAAGTGATTGTTGGACTTTGCATTGGAACTCAGGGCCACCCTGTCACAGGGGAACACAGCACAAGGCAGATTTCTGCCAGCGCCCACATAGGGAACATTTAGAGCAGCCCCACCAGAGGGAAATCCTTTGCTCCAAAACCCAAGTTCCAGTTAGCCCCACCCCTGGCTGACAAAATGGCCTAGAGCCTGGAATAATTTGTAAGATAGTCAGGCTACAAAAGCTGCAGTTCTTGGGCAGTTCCTGTGGCTGTACTGGCTGAGACCCAGTGGATGTGGGGTGCATGGGAACAGTGAGAGACCAATGGTGGTGGCCAAGCCAGTGCCTATGTCACTCCTACCCCAATTACAGGCAGTGCAGCTCAGGGAGAATCTCCTTCCACTTGCGGAAGGGGAAGTTCAGAGGACTTTGTTTTACAACTTGGGTACCAACTCAGCCACAGTAAAATAAAGTACCAAACAGATTCCGAAAGCCCCTGATTCCAGACCTTAGTTCCTGGGTGGCATTTCTAGATCTACCCTGGACCAGAACGAAACACACTACCATGAAGGGAAGGACCCAGTCCTGACAGGATTCACCTCCCACTGACTAAAGAGCCCTTGGGCTTTGAATAAACATCAGAGGTAGCCAGGCAACAGTCACCACAGGCTTTAGGTGAGACTAGGCTGGCTTTAGGTATGACCTGGTACAGTCCCAGCTACGGTGGCCTTGAGGGAGTGCCCATATCACTCCTCTCTCACCTCCAGCAGTCCAGCACAGACAGTGAAGAAAGAGAGTGAGAGATGTGCCTGATAATCCAGGGAATTCTCCTGTACCTTACCCAAGTTCGCCATGATGGTACCATCAGGAGTCAGCATTATTGGACTGGAGCACCCCCACTGTTCATATGGTTGGAGTGACCAAAGACTTCGATCACAACACTCAATTCCCTTTGAATATCTGGAAAACCTTCTCAAGAAGGAAGGGTTCAGAAAAGCCCAGACTGTGAAGATTAAAATAAATACCTAACTCTTCAATGCCCAAACATTGATGAACATCCACAAGCATCAAGAACACCCAGGAAAACATGACCTCGCCAAACAAACTAAATAAGGTACCAGTGACCAATCCTGGGACAATGGAGATATGTGACCTTTCAGACAAAGAATTCAACACAGCTATCCTGAAGAAGCTCAATGAACTTCAAGACAACACAGGGAAGGTATTCAGAAGCCTATCAAAGAAATTTAACAAAGAGTTGAAATAATTTTTTAAAATGAAGCAGAAACTCTGGAGCTTAAGAATTCAATTCACAAACTGAGAAATGTATAATAGTCTCTGAATAGCAGAATTGACCAAGCAGACAAAAGTAATAGCTTGAAGACAGGCTATTTGAAAATATAAAGTCAGAAGAGAAAAAAGAAAAAAGAATAAAAAAGAATGAAACATGTGACAAAATCTAGAAAATAGCCTCAAAAAGGCAAATCTAAGAGTTATTGGCCTTATATAGGAGGTAGAGAGAGATTGGGGTATAAAATTTATTCAAAGAAATAATTAATGACAGAGAACTTTCCAAACCTAGAGAAAGATATCAATATTCAGGTCATAGAACACTAAGTAGATTTAACCCAAACAAGCCTACCTCAAGACAACTAATAATCAAACTCCCAAAGTTCACAGATAAAGAAAAGGTTCTAAGGGAAGCAAGAAAAAAGAAAAAATAACATATAAAGAAGCTCAGATATGTCTGGCAACAGACTTCTCAGTGGAAACCTTATAGGCCAGGAGACAGTGGCACGACATATTCAAAATGCTCAAGGAAAAATCCCCTTAACCATAGAATATTATATCCTGCAAAAATATCCTTCAAACATGAAGGAGAAATAAAGACTTTCCCAGATAAACAAATGCTGAGGGATTTCATCAAGACCAGGCTAGTCCTACAAGAAATGCTAAAAGTCCTTCTATCTGAAAGAAAAGGGTGTTGATGAACAATAAGAAATCATCTAAAGTTGAACTCATTGATAACAACAGTAAGTGCACAAATACAAAATACTCTATTGCTCTAATTGCAGTGTATAAACCATTTATATCTTGAGCAAGAAAACTAAAAGACAAACTTACCAAAAATAACTACAATAACTTTTTGAGAGATCGACAGTATACAAGGATATGGATAGAAACAACAAATATTTAAAAAGTGAGGGAAGATGGAGTTAAAGCATCAAATTTCTATAAGATTTCTCTTTGCTAGTTTGTTTGTTTGTAAGCAGAGGTGTCATATGTTTAAAATAATTGGTTATATATTTTGCAACCCTCATGTTAACCTCAAATCAAAAAACCTACAACAGATACATGAAAAATAAAAAGCAAAAAATTAAACCACTACCAGACAAAATCACTTTTAGCAAAGGAAGACAGGAAGAAAGGAAGAAAGAAAGAGAGGACCACAAAATAACCAGAAATCATATAACAGCATAGCAGTAGCATGTCCTTATATATCAATAATAACTTTGAATGTAAATGAACTAAACTCTCCAATCAAAAGACATAGATTGGATGAATTTATAAAAAAACAAGAGCCAACTATATGTTGTCTGCAAGAGACACACTTCACCTATAAAGACACACATAGACTGAAAATTAAAAAAAGGAAAAATATAATTTATGCAAATGGAAACCAAAAAACAAGCTATACTCTTGATAGAAGTATACTTCTATCAGATAAAATCAATTTCAAGATAAAAACTATAAAAAGAGACAAAGAAGGTCATTATATAATGATAAAAGGGTCAACTCAGTGAGAGGATATAACAATTCTAATTATATATGCACCTGATCCTGGAGTACCCAATATATAAATCAAATATTACCAGAGCTAAAGAGAGAGATAGACTCCAATACAATAATCGTTGGAGACTTCAACACTCTACTTTCAGCATTGAAGAAACCATCCAGACAGAAAATCAACAAAGAAACATTGGACTTAATCTGCACTATAGACCAAGTAGCTCTAATAGATATTTACAGAACATTTCATCCAACAACCACAGAAGACACCTTCTTCCCCTCAACTCATAGACCATTCTCGAGGATAGAGCATATGTTAGGCCACCAGACAAGTCTTAAAAAATTCAAAAAAATTGAAATCATACCAAGTATTTTCTCTGACAACAATGGAATAAAACTAGAAATGAATAACAAGAGGAACACTGGAAAATATACAAAGACATGGAAATTAAACAATATGCTCCTGAATGACCAATAGGTCAATAAGAAATTTAAATAGGAATTTAAAAATTTTCTTCAAAAAAATAAAAATGAAAACATGACATACCAAAACTTATGGTATAAAGAAAAAGCAGTATTAAGAGGAAAGTTTATAGCAGTAAACACCTATTAAAAAAGTAGAAATATTTCAAATAACTACCCAATAATGCACCTCAAGGAACTAAAAACAAAAAAAAACAAGAAAAAGCCAAACCCAAAATTAGAGGAAGAAAATCATAATAAAGATCAGAACAAAAGTAAATAAAATTGAGATAAAAAATACAAAAGATAAACAAAATGAAAAGATGATTTTTTAAAAGGAAACAAAACCAACAAATATTTACCTAGATTAACTAAGAAATAAAGAGAGAAGACCAAAATACATAAAATCAGAGACAAAAATGAGACATTACAATTGATATCACAGAAATACAAAAGATCATTATAGACCATTATGAACAACTATACACCAAATAATTGGGAAGTCTAAAAAAAAGAAAAAGGATAAATTCCTGGACACATACAACCTACCAAGAGTGAACCATGAAGAAATGAAAAACTTGAACAGACCAATAATGAGTAAAAGGATTGAATAAATAATAAAATGTCTCCTAACAAAGAAAAGTCCAGGACTGATGGCTTCACTGCTGAACTCGACCAAATGTTTAAAGAAGAATTAATGCCAATTATTCTTAAACTATTCCAAAAATTTGGTGGGGAAGGGATGCTTCCAAACTCATTCCACAAGGCCAGTATTACCCTGACACCTGATACCTGATACCAAAACTAGACAAGGACAAAAGAAAAGAAAACTGTAAGTCAATATTTCTGATGAACATAAATGCAAAAATCCTTAAAAATTACTAGCAAACCAAAAACAACACATCAAAAAGGTTATATACCATTATATATATATATATATATATATATATATATATATATATACACACACCCCATGGAAATACTACTCAGACATAAAAAAGAATGAAATGTCTTTTGCAGCAGCTTGGATGGAACTGGAGGCCATCAGCCTAAGTGAAGTATCTCGGGAATGGAAAAACAAATACTGTACGTTCTCACATATAAGTAGGAGCTAACTGGTGGGCATGCATGGCCATACAGAGTGGTATAATGGGCAGTGGAGACTCATAAGGGGAGAAGGTGGGAGAGAGGTGAGGGATAAAAAATTACCTGTTGGGTACATTGTACACAATTTGGGTGACTGGCACACTAAAAGCCTTACCTTCACCACTACACAATTCATCCATGTAATAAAAATCTATTGAAACAAAAAATAAAGATTATATACCATGATTAAGTGAGATTTTTCCTAGGAATGCAAGGATGGTTTAACATATGCACATTAATAAACATGATACATCACATCAACAGAATGACAGACAAAACATGATCATCTCAATAGATGCAGAAAAAGAACTTGATAAGATTCAAAACCCCTTCATGATAAAAACATTCAACAAATCAGGTATAGAAGAAATGTACCTCAAAACATTAAAGACCATATTTGGCAAACCCACAGCTAACAACAGACTGAATGGGAAAAAGTTGAAAGCCTTTCCTTTAAGATCTGGAAGAAGACAAGGATGTCCACTTTCACCACTTTTATTCAACATAGAACTGGAAGTTCTAGTCAGGGTATTCAAAAAGAGAGAGAAAGTACATCCAAATTGGAAAAGAGAAAGTCAAATTGTCCCTATTTGCAGATGAGATAATTATTTATTTAGAAAAACCTAGACTCCACTAAAAATCTGTTAGAATTGGTAAGCAATTTCAGTATGGTTTCAAAATACAAAACCAACAACAACAAAAATCAGTAGTGTTTTGTATGCCAATAGTGAACAACCTGAAACAGAAATTAAAAAAACAATCTCATTGACCATATGCACAAGAAAATAAAAACATACAAAGGAATACATTTAACTAAAGAGGTGAAAGAACTCTATAATAAAAACTGTAGAACGCCGATGAAAGAAATGAAGAGGACACCAAAAAAAAAATGGACAGATATCCCAAGTTCATGGATTGGGAAAATTAATATTGTTAAAAATGTCCATACTATTCAAAGTGATCAACAAACTCAGGGCAATTCCTATAAAAATAACAATTACATTTTTCACAGAAATAGAAAAACGTCTTACAATTTGTATGGAACCCCCAAAAAACCCTGACTAGCCAAAGCAATGCTGGCGAAAAAGAACAAAGCTGGAGACATCACACCATCTGACTTTGAAGTAATTTTTT
>NW_012149397.1:1450259-1457129 GCF_000956105.1 Propithecus coquereli | reverse complement strand
GAATGGTATTTCTATTTTTAGCTCTCTGAGGTATCTCCGAATTCTTTTCCACAGAGGTTGCACTAATTTGCAGTCCCACCAGCAGTGTAGAAGAGTTCCTGTGTCTCCACATCCTCGCCAACATTTGTTGTTTTGTGTTTTTTTGATAGAGGCCAATCTCATAATAATAAGCAAAGTTATAGTATTCCAAACAGCATGGTGCTGGCATAAAAACAAACACATAGGCCAATGAGACAGAACAGAGAACCCAGTATTTATGGTCAACTGATTTTCAACAAAGGAGCCAAGAACACACACTGGGGAAAGGATAATCTCTTCCTCAAATGGTGCTGGGAAACCTGGATATCCACATGCAAAAGAATGAAGCTAGACACCAATCTCTCATCATATACAAAAATAAACCCAAAATGGATTAAAAAATTAAATGTAAGACTCAAAACTATGAAACTACTGGTAGAAAACACAGGTAAAATGCTTCAGGACACTGATCTGGGCAAGGATTTTATGGATAAGACCCGAAAAGCACAGGTAAGCCAAGCAGAAATTGACAAGTGGGATTGCATCAAGCTAAAAAGCTTCTTCACAGCAATGAAAACAATCAACAAAATGAAAAGACAACCTACAGAATGGGAGAAAATATCTGCAAACTACCAATCTGACAAGGGAGTAATAACTGCAATATACAAGGAACTCCAACTACTCCACAGGTAAAAGTCAAATAATCCAATTAAAAATGGACAAAGGATCTGAATAGACATTTCTCAAAAGAAGACATACAAATGGCTAACAGGTATATTAAAAAGTGTTCAACATCATTAGTCATCAGAGAAATGCAAATCAAAACTACAATGAGGTATCATCTCACTCCAGTTAAAATGGCTTTTATCAGAAAGGCAATAACGAATTCTGGCAAGGATATGGAGGAGGGAATCCTCGTATGCTGTTGGTGGAAATGGAAGTTAGTGCAACCACTGTGGAGAACAATATGAAGTTTCCTCAAAAAACTAAAAATTGAACTACCATATGACCCAGCAATCCCACTGCTAGGTATATGTCCAAAAGAAGGGAATTTAGTATGTGAAAAAGATATCTGCACTCCCATGTTTATTGCAGCACTATTCAAAACAGTCAAGATTTGGATCAATCTAAGTGTCTATTAACAGATGAATGGATAAAGAAATTGTGGTACATATATGCAATGGAGTATTATATAGCCATAAAAATGAATAAAATCCTGCCATTTACATCAACATGGATGGAACTGGAGAACATTATGTTACATGAAATAAATCAAGCACAGAAAGACAAATCTCACATGTTCTCACTCATATGCGGGAACTAAATATTAAAAATAATTGATCTCATAAAGACAGAGAGTAGAATGATGATTATGAAAGGCTGAGAAGTGTAGCGGGGAGGGGGAGTTAAAATGGGGATGGTTAACGGGTGCAAAAATATAGTTAGATAGTTAGAATGTACAATATTTGATAGCACAACAAAGTGATTATAAGCAACAATAAGTTAGGGTAGTCTTTAAAATAACTAAAAGAGTGGAGTTGGAATGTTCCTAACACACACAAAAAGATAAATGCTTGAAGTGATGGATATGCTAATTAATCTGATTTGATTAATTCACGTCATATGCTATCAGAACATTACATGTACCCTATAAATATATACAACATTATGTATCCATAATAATTAAAAATGAAATTTTTTTAAAAAACATAATATGTTCACTTAAAATGTGCAAATGAAATATGATCTATTAAAATTGAAGAATTAAAATAAAGTGAAGTGAGACATTGGTTATTCGATACATTAATGTGTAAACTCCAGCTTTCAGCTGAGCTACCTCCCTAGCATTTAGTTAGACCCCTTCCTTGTGTTCAGCTGTCAAAAGCTACATGTTTTCTTCATCTCTCTCTTCGCATTCTCTTTGTGACATTTGGTATTCCTAACATCTCCACTTGGAGGAAATTGACAACCTAGGTGAATCAAGGTGAAATCCATGCACTTATGAAATCAGGAGCCCAATAATATAATAGTTTCCAAAAAGAGGCATTTATTAACTTTGGTTTATAAACTTGCAAATTTGTGCATGCATTAGCTCAGGGGTAGAGAACATTTTCATGTTGGAAGGCCGCGTTAATTTAGTTGTAATCAAATAAGGCCAGATTCAAGAAACTTCAATTAGATATACTTAAAAATGTACATTATTTTGTAAATATCTAACTACTATGTACTGAGTAATTTCAAAAAATGAAAACCATTTGTTAATTTTAAAGTTAACTAATCTTTTAATGTCTTTGTTGAGTCTGCTTTTTGTTGGAAAGCACTTGAATATTTGGTTGTAGCATGGAGGTCCACAGTTTCAGTTGATCCTCTAGATGGGTATCAGTCATTTATCACCTTAAGGGTGTCTTGATTTGGGTTAGGTAGGAGAAGGTAGATTTGCAGCAACAAGTGGTTGAAAAGCAAGAAGGCATTTTTTGGGGCGTGTTGCTGAAGGCATGGGTATTCTACTGCATTTTTCCATATTTCAATTGGATCTTTCTTAGCATCAAACAGTGACTTTAAAATGTTATTTATTGAGAACTCAATCAATTACATCTGTAGGTCTTTAGGCGCTTTGGTGATATCAACTAGGTGAGGGTGAAATGCTAATTTGAATGTGATGTCATGATTCTCAAAGTCAGTGAACCTTTCGTTGTAGTCTCCAATTGATAGGTCTATAAGAGCTGCATATTTTTCAAATGATTTGCGTATAAAAGCCTGCTCATCAGTGACCTTTGCTAACTGGGGAAAATGTTCATCTGAAATTTTTTTTTGAGGAAGAAGTGTTTTGAAAAACGGTAGCTTTTTTTGAAATACTTGGATTTTTTGCCGCATACCATATGTAGACTTAGTTTTACCTTGCAAATAAAAATTCGTTATTTTGATTTGATATGATATCACACAGAAATGCTGCATTCCTATAGAAATCTTCTTTCAATAATTCACATTGCCAATTCTGTTCTTCATAAAGTTTAACTATTTGTTCTCACAGAGATGAAATTTTGGCTAACACCTGTCCCTGCGATAGCCAGTGCACTTTAGAATGATATAGCAAATCTACACTGAATACCTCATCATTCAGCTTTAGCATGTTACAAAACTGACAATGCTATGTTGCATTCACAGGAATATAGTTAACAATATTTATAACTTGTTGCAAAGTAGCACTTAAAATAGTAGCGTTAGCACAGAGATTTTGCTGATGCAAGATACAGTGAAAAGAAATGAGAACGTCTGATCTGTTAATACTTTTTTATCTATGCAATAAACTCTTCACGTTTTCCTGTCATGGAAGGTGCACTGTCTGTACATACACTCACTAAATTTACCAAATTCAGTTGAGCTTCATGACATTATCTTGAAAGTTGTTGAAGATATCTATTCTCTGTGTTCTGTTCCCAAGAATGCCCAAAGCAAGTAACTCTTTGTAGCAAAGAAAGTCTGTCCTGACCCAAATAAAGTATAAAACCTGTGCCGAGTCAGTAGTATCAGTTGGTGCATCCAAAGTGATTAAATAACACACATTTTCATTTTGAAGTATTGCATGAAGTTGTTCTGTTAAGTTGAAGGCTAATTCATGCTGCCAATCAGTTATGGTTCTCCTTGAAAGAGGCAGCTGTTTGTATTCTACTTTGAAACGTTATCAGGGCCTAAGCATTCTACAACTTCAATAATGCATTCTTTAACAATTTCTACATCACTGAATGGCTTTCCTTTTTCCCCCCAAGTATATAAGCCACTTTGTAAGTCGCTTCGGTGGAATTATTTCCAGGTCTTATTGCTGCTTGAAAGAATTGTCTTTGCTTTTGCCTTTCATCTTTTAATTTCTGCAATACAATCTTTCATGCCTCTCCCTCTAATTTAAAATATTTTTGGTACTTAGGAATGTTATAATGCTGATGAGCATTGAATTTCTTTAATATTGATATTGCAGTACTACAAAGCAAGCAAATCATCTTATCTTTAGCAGAAACAAGATAATATTGTAATTCCCAATCCTCATTAAAAAATCCATTTTCTTCCTTCGGTGTTCTCTTGGTCTTCTTTGACGTGATGGGCTGTTAAGCAGACAGAATTTAAAAATACTGTTGAGCTGTGCAACTATTCACAAATTCCACTTCAAACAGAAGCACAGTGCACCATTGTCAAAAGCTGACGATAGACTGGCGTGCTCGACCCCCATAAACTCTCACCAACCAGCAGTAGTGGTGCCAGTCAGGCAGGGGAAGTTAGAACTAAATCATGAGTGCAGCAGCCGTCAATTTAGCTCTTATGGCTTACTGATGTTCTAATTGTGCCAGTCAATCTGGCAGGACTATTTCATTGAAACTATTTTATTCTTTGGCATTTTAAATATGTTCATTTTGAAAATAAAATAAAAATATAAAAGATGAACAAAAATGTATTGATAAAAACAAAAGGATTTGCTATGTACAATTTGGATTCTTTCACAAGGCCACAGTTAAGGACCTAGAAAGGCCACAGGTTCCCCACCCTGCATTAGTCTATCACTTACATGGAAAGAAAAAATTTATATTTTATTGTTGAGATTTTACTTAAACATTTTCAAGAACAGCAACGTTTATTTTTATTGTGTACCTCTCTCTCAAAACATAAATATGTAGTATACACTCATTTTTTATTATATTATATTGTTATATATGAATACTCTAAATTATCTCACATTTCATATTCTACACATTCTTATTTATTCATATAACCTGTGTTAATGTGCATTACAAGAGAAAGCCCTTGTCAACCACTTGGAAGCAATTAACTCTTAAGGTAACTATGACAATGAATCACTTAATGCTTAAAATATGACAAAAGATTGTGTGGTTTGAAAGATATTTAAAACAATTTTGTGTGATTCAGCTCAAGTAACATGAAATCAGGTTCAGGTTGGGCGAGGATGGTGCCGAGAAACGATCAAGAGGAAAGAAAAGTGGAAGCCACAGAAAGAGGAACATGAGCGTCCTTGAGGAGGGCAGCTGCTGCCAGGAGGAGTCACCTCTGTGAGGACACTTTTTACTTAGCGCACTGATGTATAAGTTAAAAGATTCACTTTATCAGTGCACCTAGAGTTGAGTGTTTTTTTTTGAAAACCAAGAATGAGCTTGCTAACAAAACTCAAGAAAGCACTCCAAAAAAGCAAAACATCATTTTCATAATTCACTTTGAGAAAAAAAAACCATCAAACAGACTGAGTACTAATGTTCCTTCATCAATATTTTCTCTACCTGGCAACAGAATTATAATAAAAAGCCTAATTATATCCAGAGGACAACTAGTTGAGCAAGGTCGCTTAAAGACAGGCACCATCAAGAATGAGGACAGATGCATCTGGCTTCTGGACACCTGTCTCCCTGATTAGGGGAAGCCTGCTCTGGCTTCTTATGTATCTCCTGTTACATGTTACTAGGTAGCCCTTGTCATCGTCGTTGTCAGCATCCTGATAGCAACTGCCATTTATTGAACACCTGCTACGTGCCAGGCACTTTAATAGTTATAATCCACATATTAGTACATTGTGATGACTATGAAAAACGAATGATTTATTCCCATTTTACAGATAACAAAACTGTGACTCCAGAGAGATTAAGTAACTGATTCAATGTTATATGGCTAGAATATGGTATTTCTGCTCTTAAAGCCCCAATTACATAACATGATCTCCAACGTGCATTTTGAATGCTATTGTTCTGTTGCTTATTATTTTCTTCAGATATTTGGGGTTTATTTTGATATTGATTATAGTTATCAGGCCCTGCTCCCCTGCTTCTGACTTAGGGCACAAAGCCTACAACCTGGAGGGAAGTGCCCCCTTACCCCAACTGCAGCAGCCCACTCTCCAGAGCAAAGTCCCACTCGGCAGGGAAGGTGACACTCTCCCTTCCATGCTGCTCCAGGATCACCAGGAACTGAGAAGGTTGGCAGTGTCACAGATAGAATATTGTCTTTTGAAGTGGCAAAAAAACCCACAAAAAACCCAAAACAAAAAAACAAATAAAAAACCCAACAGGCCTGAGCAGCTGATGACCAAGGCTGGGGTGAACCCTGAGGACACCTACTTCCTGAAAGTACGAACTGTGTCTGAGACCTCCCCAGAGGAAGAAGATGCCTAGATCTCCAAGGGGCCAGCCAGTGGGCTCTGAGTAGCCATGTCCAGGGCGGAGACAGAGGAAACGTTCCCACACAACATCTGACCAATGGGTGACTTGGGAGGCTGGAGGTACTCAGGCCTTCCTTGAGGCCTCAGATCTTTAGATAAAAGACACCTTCCCCTGCAACCCATCTGACCATGGCCAGGGGAGGAGTTCCCATTCCTACTATGCCTACTGTGTTACGTCAAACAGAGGTACAGAGACAGTGTCAGCACATGTGCCTGGTGATTACTGAAGCTGTGTGGAAGCTTATTGCAGCCGTGAGTTACTGCTATGGCAAAGACTCTGCTCTAGAAACCTTTTCTATGGCACACGAAATGGAAGCTTCTCATTGTGTGTTTGCCTCTCTTGACCACCTCTATTTGTAGGAGAAAGGTACAGGCCAAAATGATACCATGATCTTGGTCAAACATGTCACATTCAGGCCAGTGATTTTTGGTTTGGTGACTCCAAAAGGAAATGACTATTGAATGTATACTATCCAAAGAGAATCCATCCATACATATACATTTATATATCATATATATATGCATATATGTATATATGATATATAAATGCAGAAATTTTCACAATTCGATATTAAGTAGTCTTGTGAAGATCACATAAAATGTCAATGTTACACCTAATATATTAAGAACAAAAGGTGTCA
>NW_012149397.1:1447278-1449990 GCF_000956105.1 Propithecus coquereli | reverse complement strand
AATTTTAAAAGCTGAGGTAGAATTAGTGACAACTAATTTCCTCAAAAAAAAAAAAAAAAGAATCAAACAGACAAATCTCTTTGAAAAAGGTTATGCCAGGCTCTTTCAAGGCATCTTTTGCACTGAATCAGATATTTTTATTCACTCCTTTAATGCTCCTTCTTAAATCTAACAAATCAAAACCCAAGCCCTAAAGATATTTAAACCAACTCCCTATCTCCCAAGTATAAAGAGAAAGCAAATAATGAAATTTATTGTCACAGCTTTAATTTTTCTTTTTCATGTGTTTCCAAGATATAGGTACTCCAGTTTCTGCCAAAATATACTAGTCAAATAACTCCCAGGTCCTCCCTCTTACAACTAAAACACCATGGGCCTAATATAACAAGCAAGCATAAGACGACTCTGAAAGATGAAAAGAAAAAGGCAGCCTGCTTAGCAGTTAGTTTGCTGACTTTTCTTATTGCCTCTCATATACCCAAGACAGAGCATGGTAGAAGCCTCAAACCCAGAACCACCAATTGGCACAGACAGGAAAGATCCATTTTACTCCTAGACAAAGGAACAGGAAAACACTGGTATAAGAAAACAGAAAACCGTATTGATAACACCCCCCATAACCCGGTCAAACGCCAATGAAAATATCATAGCACCTAGCCCTGGCCTTGTAGCAGTTTCAGTGGGGCCAAGTGGGTGGCTGACCTTCCATCACTCCACTGGCAGAAACAGGCAGTACTGCATTTCCCCACTGGATAGTGTCTGGGGATTGAGCTGATCTGTCACCTGTCCAGTGACATAAGCTCCAATTTCTCTACCATGGTAGCTTCAACAGGACTGATCAGGGAACGGGATCTTCTGTTCCTCACCTGTGGAAGCAGGAGGCGCTTTGATCCCCCACTGTGGTAATATCAGTGGGTTCCAGCGGCAAGCTGAGCCGTCAACCCACCTGGTATCGACAAGCCAGACTGCTGTGTTGAGAGACAAGTCTAGTTGGCAGGTATTCCACTTCCAACCTCTCTGCTCCTCTGTGTCAGCAGGGCCCACTCTGAGGCAATAAAGTAGTGTGAATCACTGCCCACTTTCCTAAGAAAGGTGTCAGCTGGACTGAAGAGGGAGCTGAAGTTCTATCCCTCCTATCTACAATGAAGCAGCGTAAACTGGCACTTCACTTATGCCAGCGTGGCATTAGCAGGGCACAGTGGGAAGCTGACCACACATGCACCCGCCTGGCCTTCATTCTACACCACAATATGGGGAGTGCCTGCTAACAAATGAGTAGGATTCAGAGTCTCATAAAAATCTCAGGATACAATTCAAAAATCTCTCATCAGAGCAAGATTATCTGACAAAAATTTTAAAGCATCTTAAAAATAAAGTTTGACAAACAATTATGAATACCCTTGAAACAAATAAAAACAGTAAAGCTCAGCAAAGAAAAAGATGTGAAAAAGAACCAAATGAAAATTACAGAACTGGAAAGTACAATAACCAAAATTTTAAAAAAACCTCACTGGATGTGTTCATTAGTAGTGTGAAGATGGCAGAACAGAATCAGTGAAGGTGAGGATAGGTCAATAGAATTTGCCTAATCTGAATCATGAAGAGAAAATTGACTTAAAAAACCAAAACAAACATTGTCAGAAACCTGTGGGACCACAATGAAATTGCTGAATTTATATCACTGGAGTATAAAAGTCAGGGGAGAGAGAGAGAGACAGAGAGAGAGAGGGGAAGGCTGAAAAGATATTTCATAAAATAATGGCTTAAAACTTTCCAAATTTGGTGAAACACACAAACCTCCACATTCAAGAAACCAAGCAATTCTTAAATAGGACAAACCCAAAGAAATTCACAAAAGGACATATCAAAATTAAATGTCTAAAAACCAACCACACACAGAAAAATTGAAAGTAGACAGAGAAAAGATGTATTCCTTGTAGGAGAACATCAATTGGAATGAAAGCGGATTTCTCATATGAAACTCTGAAGGCAGTGGCACAACATTTTTCAAGTGCCAGAAGAAAAGAACTGTCAACCATTAATTCTACATCTTCCAAAAATATCCCTCAGAAATAAAGTAGAAAAAAAAATTTCCAGATGAAGGAAAACTAATAGAATTTATTGTTAATAAGCCTACCCTTAAAAAATGACTAAAGGAAGTTATCTAAATAAAAAAGAAATGAAAGGGGAAGAAGACTTAGGAATTTACAAAGGAAAGAAAAATATAAATATGAGCAATAATAGGGGTAGATATAATAGACTTTTCTTCTCATGAGTTTTTTTAAATCATATTTGATTGTTAAGACAAAAATTATAACATTGCCTGATTTGCTACTCAATGTATGCAGAGGAAATTCATAAGGCAATTATGTTTTTAAAGATACTTTGTTAAGAATATTTTTAAAAAGGGGGGCAATTAAAGGGATCTAAATGGATATAAGGTTTCTACACTTTACTCAAATGATAAAGTATTAATACCAGTAGACTGTGATAAGTTAGATTTTATATATATTATAAAACCTAGAAAGCTATATAAAGCAATATACTAAAACACAATAAAAATAAATCAAGATGAAATCCTAAAAAAATGTTCATGCAACTCACAGAAAGGCAATAAAATAGATAAGGAGGAAAGAGAAACAGAGGAAACAAACAGAAAAACAAATGGTAGATGTAAGCCCTAACATCAGTTATTACCTTAAATATAAAAAT
>NW_012149397.1:1418126-1445903 GCF_000956105.1 Propithecus coquereli | reverse complement strand
ACATTTTATTAATCCACTCATGTATTGATGGACATTTGGGTTGTTTCCACATCTTTGCAATTGTAAATTGTGCTGCTATAAACATTTGAGTGCAGCTGTCTTTATTATAGAATGTCTTTCTTTCCTTTGGATAGTTGCCTAGTAGTGGGATTGCTGGATCAAATGGCATTTCTATTTTTAGCTCTTTAGGGTATCTCCAAATTACTTTCCACAGGGGTTGTACTAATTTGTAGCCCCACCAACAGTGTAAGAGTGTTCGAATCTCTCCACATCCATGCCAGCATTTGTTATTTCATAGAGGCCATTCTCACTGGAGTTAGGTGATATCTCATTGTAGTTTTGATTTGCATTTCCCTAATGATTAGAGATGTTGAGCACTTTTTTATATGTTTGCTGGCCATTATTATGTCTTCTTTTGAAAAGTTTCTGTTCATTTCCCTTGCCCATTTGTTGATGGGATTGTTTGATTTTTTCTTGTTGATTTTCTTAAGTTCTATATAGATTCTTGTTATCAGTCCTTTATCAGATGTGTAGAAAGCAAACATTTTCTCCCATTCTGTAGGTTGTCTATTTGCTCTAAGGACAGTTTCCATGGTTGTGCAGAAGCTTTTTAATTTGATCAGGTCCCATTTGTTTCTTATTGTTGCTGCTGTGATTGCTTTGGGGGTCTTCTTCATAAATTCTTTACCTAGGCCAATATCTAAAAGAGTCTTCCCCTCATTTTCTTCCAGTGTTCTTAAGGTTTCACGTCTTAGCTTTAAGTCTGTTATCCATCATGCGTTGATTTTTGTGTGAGGTGAGAGGTGGGGATCCAGTTTCAATCTTCTGCATGTGGATATTCAGTTTTCCCAGCACCACTTATTGAATAGAGAATCTTTTCACCAATGTATACTTTTGTCTGTTTCATTGAAGATTAGCTGACAATATAAGATGGCTTTATATCTGGGATCTCTGTCCTATTCCAAAGGTCTATATCTGTGTTCTTGTGCCAGTACCATGCTGTTTTGGTCATTATAGCATTATAGTAAAGAGTGAAGTCTGTCAGACTGATGCCTCCCATTTTTTTCTCTAGGACACATGGGTCTAACAGACATCTACAGAACATTCCACCGAATGAAGCCAAATATACATTCTTCTCCTCAGCTCATGGAACTTTCTCCAAAATTGACCATATCCTAGGCCACAAATCAGACCTCAACAAGTTAAAAAAAATAGAAATAGTACCATGTATCTTCTCAGATCATAGTGGTATAAAACTAGAGATCAATTCCAGCAGAAACACTCACCACTTCACAAAATCATGGAAATTAAACAATCTGTTGCTAAATGACTGCTGGGTGAAGAAAGAGATTCAGATGGAGATCAAAAAATTCTTTGAATTAAATGATAATGGGGACACAAGCTATCAAAACCTGTGGGATACAGCAAAAGCATTACTGAGAGGAAAACTAAGAGCATTAAATGCTCACATCCAAAAGACAGAAAGCTCACAAATCAACAAACTAATAAACTGTCTCGAGGAACTGGAAAAGGAAGAGAAAATTAATTCTAAATGTAGCAGAAGAAAGGAAATAACTAAGATTAAAGCAGAACTAAATAAAACTGAGAACAAAAGAACTATACAAAAGATCAATAAAACCCAAAGCTGGCCGGGCACGGTGGCTCACGCCTGTAATCCTAGCTCTCTGGGAGGCCGAGGCGGGCGGATTGTTTGAGCTCAGGAGTTCGAGACCAGCCTGAGCAAGAGCGAGACCCCGTCTCTACTAAAAATAGAAAGAAATTAATTGGACAACTAAAAATATATAGAAAAAATTAGCCGGGCATGGTGGCGCATGCCTGTAATCCCAGCTACTCGAGAGGCTGAGGCAGAAGGATCACTTGAGCCCAGGAGTTTGAGGTTGCTGTGAGCTAGGCTAATGCCACGGCACTCACTCTAGCCAGGGCAACAGAGTGAGACTCTGTCCCAAAAAAAATAAATAAATAAAACCCAAAGCTGGTTTTTTGAAAAGATAGACAAAATTGACAGCCCTCTTGCTAGATTGACAAGAACTAGAAAGGAAAGGACTTTAATAAACTCAATCAGAAATGAAAAAGGAGAAGTCACTACAGACATCATAGAAACACAAAACATTAACTTTGAATGCTATAAAAATCTATATGCCCAAAAGCTACAAAATGTGGAGGAAATGGACAAATTCTTGGAAACACACAACCTCCCTAAGCTCAATCAGGAGGAAATAGAACTCCTGAACAGACCAATATCAAGCACAGAAATTGGAGCAGCAATAAAAAATCTTACAAAAAAAAAAAATCCCAGGCCAGATGGGTTCACACCCAAATTTTACCAAACATACAAAGAAGAATTCATACCTATTCTGCAGAAATTATTCCAAAACTTTGAGAAGGACGGTATCCTCCCCAACTCATTCTACGAAGCCAATATCACCTTGATACCAAAGCCAGGAAAGGATGTAGCAGAAAAAGAAAACTACAGACCAATATCCCTCATGAATATTTATCCTAGGGATGCAAGGCTGGTTCAACATATGAAAATCTATAAATGCAATTCACCACATAAATAAAAGCAAGAACAAAGACTATATGATTCTCTCAATAGATGCAGAAAAAGCATTTGAAAAATACAACATCCCTTCATGATAAAACCCTCAATGAAATAGGCATAGATGGGACATTCCTGAAAATTATTAAGGCCATATATGACAACCCCACAGCCAATATCATATTGAATTGGGAAAAATTGAAAGCATTCCCGCTTAGAACTGGAACCAGACAAGGTTGCCCACTATCTCCACTTCTATTCAACATAGTGCTGGAAGTCCTTGCCAGAGCAATCAGACAAGAGAAAGGAATTAAGGGTGTCTGAATGAGGGCAGAAGAGGTCAAACTTTCACTCTTTGCTAATGATATGCTATTATAACTAGAAAATCCCAAGGATTTTCAGCCAAGAGACTCCTGGAATTGATAAACAAATTCAGTAAAGTCTCTGGATACAAAATCAACACACACAAATCAGTGACATTCATATACGCCAGTAACAGTCAAGCCAAAAATCAAATCAAAGACACAACACCTTTCACAATGGCATCAAAGAAATTTAAATATTTAGAAATATATTTAACGAAGGAGGTGAGAGATATTTATAGGGAGAACTATGAAACACTGAGAAAAGAAATTGTAGATGATGTGCACAGACGCAAATCCCTACCATGCTCATGGATTGGTAGAATCAATATTGTTGCAATGTCCATTCTACCTAAAGTGATCTACAGAATTAATGCAATCCCTTTCAAAAGTCCACCATCATTCTTTACAGATTTAGAAAAAAATAATTCTACGCTTCGTCTGGAACCAGAGAAGACCTTGAATAGCCAAAGCAATCTTAAGCAAAAAGCACATGAGCTTTTACACTGACTGGACAAATAGACAATGATTTTAGAAAAACATCTAAATAAATAAGAAAAAAAACAACCCAATTAAAAAATAGATAAAAGATCTGAACAGACACTTCAACAAAGATATAGATGGCAAATAAGCATATGAAAAGATGCTCAATATCATAAGTCATCAGGAATTGCAAAGTAAAACAGCAATGAGATACCACTACACATCTATTAGAATGGCTGAAATCCAAAACCCTGACAGCACCAAATGCTAACAAGGATGTGGAGCAACAGAAACTCTCATTCACTGCTAGTGGGAATGCACAATTCCCATACAGCCCCGTAGGGCCACTTTGGAAGACAGTTGGGCAGTTTCTTACAAAACTAAGGATCCTCTCACCACAAGATCCAGCAATTCTATTCCTTGGCATTTAACCAAAGGCACTGAAAACTCAGATCAACACAAAAATCTGCACATCGATGTTTATAGCAGTTTGATTCATAATTGCCAAAACTTAGAAGCAACTTCAGTAGGTAAATGGGTAAACCCTGGTATGTCCACAGTGGAATATTATTACGTGATAAAAAGATATGAGTTATTAAACCATGAAAAGACATGCAGAAAACTTAAATGCATATTGCTAAGTGAAAGAAGCCAATCTGAAAAGGCCGCATACTGTATGCGTCTAACTACGTGATATTCTTTAAAAGGCAAAACTATGGAGACTGCAAAAGGTTGTCAGGGATTTAGGGGGAGAGAGAGAGATGAATAGGTGGAACACAGGAGATTTTTAGGGCAGTGAACCTATTCTGTAAAATGGATACATGCCATACATTTTCCCCAAACCATAGAATGTACAACACAAAGAGTGTACCTTTATGGAAACCATTAATTTTAGTTAATAATAATGTGGCAATACCAGCTCATCAATTGTAACAAATGTACCACATTAATGCAAGATGTTAATAATAAGCAAAACTAGGGAGAGGTGTTAAGGAACTCTCTGTACTTGCTGCTCAATTTTCTTATAAACCTAAAACTGCCTCCAAAAATAGTCTGTTCATTTAAGAAAAAAGAAAAAAGCTGCTACCATTATGTGCTTAGTGTACTATGTATTCCATGTCTGGGTGGTATGTCTAGAAGAATTGTATTAACATGTCCCAGGCTGATTACACTGAATAAAGGATTTAGACCTGCTGTGAAAAATGGACTTTGTTATAATAGATTTTCTGGGCTGGTAAGGAAAGCACTATGAGTATACCACCTTAATACAAAACTTAGTAATTTAAAATAAGGCAAACACATTACTTAATTTACCAATGTAATGATAACACATGCAGTGTGTAAACAGATATTGGAATATCAGCTTGTTGCCTGGTGTTGAGGATTTGGAATGCACATTAATTTAAATTTTCACATTTAGTAAAGCTCTAGCTTTTGCTCATGCTATTTCTGTAAATAAGGCAAATTTCCTCTTTCACCATCTCTGATGGCCAGGGCCAGCTAAACTCTTGCCTGTTAGGAATATGCGCATGTCCCCTAACTCAGAGACACCTGCGCGAACTATTCTTGGCCAGTGGAACCTGGTCCATTGTGTTCGCCAGGGTGGGGCCAGGTTTGGTGCCTCTCCAGACCCCTTGTTTGACCTTCTTTCACCCCCTTCCCCTCTCTCCACAAAAACTCTTCTGCTAACCTTTCTGTAAAATTCTCCACCCACCCACCCCCGCTCCATCCACCCGTTTATGCTTATTAAAACTTTCTTGTCCTTCAGACCTTGGCCCAATAGTTCCTCTCAGGATAGCTTCCCTAACCCTCAGTCCTGCCCCTGTGTAAAACCATCTTATAGACTCTAGTTTCTTTCCATCAAAAGGAGAGTCTCAGTTCCCTGGTCTGATAATGCTGCTAAAGTCTCATCAATTACACAGAGAGAGCCAAAGATGCAGGGCTCACTCTCATTCAGCGGCACCTGCCCTGAGTCCGACCCAGGCTTGGTGCAGCACAGAACACAGCAGGCTGCTGCCTCACCTGCGTGGGGCTCGGCAGCACAGGGGCATCTGAGGAAGGGAGGGCAGGAAAGAGTGAGAGAATAAATGAATCGACTTAGCCTGAACTTTGCAATTACCTCTCCAAAGAAGTGGGTTTAATTTCAGCATATATTTATTTCTAAAAATGGCATTTTCATTAATGCTATTATTAATGTCAGGGAAGGGGGGTGGTTTAAAGTAAGAGGTCCATAAGTTGTTGTTCGGGGCCACTAAGAAACTTAATCTAGTTCAGAGTAGAAGCTTAGAAACTAGATTTAAATGAAATAATTTGTTTTATACAATAGGGCACATCATCACCTATTTTGTTGAGGAAACAAAAACCATAGAATAGTTTCTCCTTTAAGCAAATTTTCTTTGTTTGCATTGAGGGAAGGTGAACCAGGAATACACATGTAAGATCAGGAGAGATTTGGGCCAGATGCCAGGCTGTAGTGCTGTTAATCTCCTTCCTACAGTGTAAAAGAAGGCTGCAGAACAGCTTTTTTTGGTGGGAGTTAAGAGAATAACATGATTTAAGTAATAGTCTAACCCAGTAATAGCTGAATTGACCACATGTCTTTTGAGGCTTCTCAGAGAATTCCTGAGCACATGGACTTGAGATCTCACATAATTTTCTCGTTCATAGTGACTGCACTGTGCTTGCGATCTCAGGTGTTACTATTCATGATATTTAGTACATCACCGCATACATGATCTTAGGTCTTGGTATCATTTTGTCATCCCTGCATTTGAAAAAGAGAGACATGCTGACTGGCATGAACTCAACATCTTGTGTGACGGACTATTATACATACACGGCTCAGAATGTATTTTTGTTTGCTATAAAGTAATGATCATCTATTCTGTATGATAAATAAAACTTCTGAAAAACTCTCAGAATTAATCAAACTTACCATTAACTTCAAACTTTTCTGTAGACTCCTAAAATATTGAAATTATTATGATTTGTAAACTAGACTTGAAAGTTGTTCAGTCAAAATGACTTTGAAATAAAATAAAATAAAATATAATATATTATAATATAATATATTAAAGTAAGAAATGACATCCTATCCTATATAACGAGGACAATAGAGACATTTAAATAACATCATCAAGTCTTTGCCTTTAGTTAGTAGTTATAATATTTCTCCAATAAAGTATTAACTTCAATTTTGAAAAAAGTTTCACATTTTGCTTTTTATATCTTAGGCAGTACTGGTCTTTTGCCAAAGTGAACACAAGGGGATAAAAAGAAAATCTGGGCTCAAATGTGCAATTTCATATTTTATGTTAGGGAAGTTTATAACATATCATAAAGCTACGTTAATAAACAGATGTTTAACAGTCTGTGGAATGTAAAATAAATATCTTGGATAAGCTATTAAGAGCAAGAAACTTCTAGCACATTTTTTTTGTCTTAAAATTATCTCTGCAGATACTGCATATAACATGAATTGGTGTGATCAATGCCATTAGCAACATGGCACAGTGGAACTAAGGCCCAGTTGTTAGGTGAAATCTACATAAATATATGTATATAGCATAGTTAGGTAATATAAATATTAGCATATTTTCTTTATTATTTATGAAATCAATAATTCTTATATGAACTAAGAAAAGATTTTTCTCTTTAATCCAAAATAAAATTTTGTAATTACTCTCTTTGATACAGGATTCTCCTTGTCTGCAAAGTATACTCACTAGAGTTATCTCCTTTAAGTCAAGGTCTAGATTTAATTATCTTGGTATCCAAGACCTAGATAATGCCTGACACATATAAAGGCATTGCCTAGAATACAAACAAATGCATATATACAATGAACAAATATATTTCCAAGATATCTGTAGCCATGTCATAGAAATGTGGGGCCTAAGAAGAGGGATCCTACTTTTGGGTAGATATAATTGCAAATAATAATAATAACTTATATGGTGCTTAAAATGTAAGTTGCTGTTCTGAATGTGTTAGATCTATTGGTTCACATGATAGTCACAAAAGCCTGAAGAAGTATACTATTTATTGTAATAATCATTTTATAAATGGAGAAACTAAGGCAGGGAGAGGTTAAATAAGTTGTTATAGGTTCATTTGGTAATTAAATGGCACAGCTTGTTTTAAGTTACATACGTTTAACCTACACACAATATCGCCTGTCACTGAAACATTCTTCTTGTTGAATGGAGTAGTGTCATCAAAGGGACTTTATTGAGTATTACTATGCAGAAATAACTCTGAATATCAGTAATTCTTCTGTAGAATGATTTCATCTTATTCCTTCAGAGGCTAATACATTTTATGCCGAACAAATATAGGGGAAAAATAATTTTATAGATTTTACTAATGCTATACATAACAAATAGAAGACATTTGATAAATTTATACATTCTAAATTGAAATTTATGAGAGTAATACATGAAAAAAGTGTTTTGAAAAGGCCCTATCTCTTATTTTGGGAGACCAAAATATTTCATAAATCTCACTGAAATAAACGTTCAAGGATTATTTTATTTGTTGTTGTAAGGAATTATGCGTACTGAAAAGCACAGAGCATTATTTGACATGCTGGGTCTTTTGGCTCAGATTAACCTGATGAGAACAAAGACAATGATCGGGTGGTGAAACTAGGGTCCTCCCTCTTCTGGTTTGACTGCTGCTGTATTGTAACAGGTCCCTAAGTCAGATAATATGATTATGACAACTTTATTTTTTTCAGAATTGATGATGGGGTTAAGCTCTTCTGTACTCTTGCTTGGTGTTCTGTTCACTAATTATGTCTATTACAAAGAGAATTGTTGAAGTATCCAATTGTAATTACAACTTTGTTGATTTCTCCTTTCAGTTGTATTAACTTCTGCCTTTTGCCAAATTTGGGAAGCTTTTTCTATTATATCTTCAAATATTTTTTTAATCTCACACTCCGTTTCCTTTCCTTTGGAGACTCAGATAACACAGATGTTGGAATTTGGTTATTGTTCCTCAGGTCCCTAAGACTCTATTCAAGATTGTTTCATCTTTTTTCTTTTCTATTATTCAGATTGGAAAATTTCTATCGATTTATATTTAAGTTCACAGATTCTTACCTCTTTAATTTCATTTCTAATAAAAAGCCTACTCAGCATTTTGTATTTTAGTTATATTATTTTTTCAGCGCTAATGCGTTTGTATAACTCTTCATATCTTCTATTTATTTGCTGAGACTTTCTAGTTTTTCACTGATACCGAGAATGACTGCTTATTAGAACATTTTTATGTTAGCTGCGTTTTAAAGTCCTGATGAAGTAATTCCAATTTTTGTGTCTTTTCAGTGTTGGTATCTGTTGATTTTCTTTTCCTTTGCAAGGTGAGGTTTATCTAGTTTTTTTTTTTTTTTTTTTTGTAATTTTGGACTGTATCATGGGCATTTTGAGTGTTAAATTTTGAGGCTCTGGGTCTTAATTAAATCGTACAAAGAATGTTGGTATTTTTGTTTTAGCAGCAATTGACCTTGTTATATTCAAACCTCAAGTTCCATTCTGCCTTTTGTGAGCTGTGGTTTCAACAGTCAGTTGAGATTTCAAAGCCTCTGCAGTTCTATTCAGGTATGTCCCAGTGGTCAGTGTGGGACCTGGATCATAATCTGTTGGCTCAGTTCTCAACATCTTTGGGAAACTAACTGGGATCAGAGCCACACAATCACAGCTTGGGGATGAGCTCAGGAGTTCATTAAAAAGCTTTATGGTGTCACTTTCTCCTACTCCTTCCTCTCTACAATCTCCCTAGTATTTTCCGGTTCCCTAGAGTTCTTTTCTGTTTTCCAGCCAGAATGCTGGGTCTTCAGTCACTCTGTTCTACTATAGTTTTTCATGGTTGCATCCATATTTGGAATCAGGAGGTATGTTGTAAATATTTTTAACATAAAAAATTAATGAATAATTAATAAGAATTAAAAATGCAATTTTTCTATACCTATTTGAATATATCTTAAAAATCTTTTAACATCAATTGCATTGATAAGATTTTTAATCTTGAAAACTTTTGACATTCTTGGGTTTAACCCTACAATGAAAATTTATTAGGTCTTTTAATAAACTAATAAATTTGATTTGCCAATATTTAGTTTAGAATTGTCATATCTATAATTGTAAATGTGAATGGTCTACGCTTTTATTTTCTTGTATGATTCTTGTTTGAAATTGATATCTAGTAAAAGTAGATTATGTGTGTTTGTGTGTGCATGTGTACGTAGATACATATATACACACAAATTTATACATATTTGGAAAGTTATATATATTACATGTAGTAAAAGTAGATATGTGTATGTGTGTGTATATATAGAGTTTATAGATATTTATTTTACATTTATATATATTGTATTTTTGGAAATTTATTCATTCACTCAATATAGAACAAATACTTATTGAACACTAAGGTGTCACTAGATGCAGGGCTATTCTTTTGAATAAGAGAATGTTAGAACTGAGTATAGAAGGATTATGGAATCACAGAAAGATATTTCGGTAGTAAATTCAAATATTAAAACCACCATCCATTATAAACTAGATATTGCCTAAAGTTTATGGCTACGAATAAATTCCTTTTTCTATACACTGTCCTAATTGAATTGTATTTGATAGCTTTGGCCAGCATTAAACATTCAGTGATACCAGTTGATATATAACCAAATCACTAAATTATAGCTTGAATCAGATCAATCTTTTGTTTTTGAATAATCACTCATCCTTCGACATGTAATTAACTGTGGTGATTATTTATACCTGGCCTAAGTTGATGATTGTTTACTCAGAGTCATTCACATTCTTACATATATTCTGATTTTAGCCAAACATATACCGCACATTGTATTTGGGTAGTTTCAAATGCCGAAAACACAATTCTTGGGTTGTTGTCAGGTTTCTGAAACATTTTTTCTTCTATTTGTTTCATATGTGATAAAAGAAGAAATTTATTTAGAAGTATCTAATTTTTCAAATCCATTTTCAAAAAAATGGCAATTCACATTACCTGTTTCCTGATAGCAAAAACTTACTTTACTAATATTTTCTTTTTTGTGTATGTGTTTGTTTGAGACAAGGTCCCGCTTTGTTGCCCAGGCTGGAATGCAGTGGCCTCATCCTAGGTCACAGCAACCTCAAACTCTTGGGCTCAAGCAATCCTCCTTCCTCAGCCTGCTGAGCAGCTGGGACTATAGGCACACGTTACCACGCTTAGCTAATTTTTCTATTTTTTGTAGAGACGGGGTCTCGCTCTTGCTCAGGCTGAGCTTGAACTCCTGACCTCAAGAGATCCTCCCACCTCAGCCTCCCAGAGTGCATTGCAGGCGTGATCCACCATGCCCTGCCTCTAATATTTTCTTTTTAAATTATTATGTAAGCCATTTTCCCACTTGTGCTTTGCCTTATAGTCAATTATCAGGTTTATCAAGGAAATTGAATATTTTGAAGATAAATGTTAATTGTAGATTTTTAAAAAGACTTTATTATAAGTTTGATGCTATTGGTGTCATTTACATCAGCATTTACTAAAAATAATCTTTTTATCATGCTGAGTACAGCCCATAACAAAACTTGTCTCAAGATATGGAAAAATAAGGGTTTTTTTTCTAGAGTATTCTTGAAAATATACTGTTAGTTGAGCCTATATGATGGATCTGTTCTATGCAAGTATATTTAGTATTAGGTCAGAACACTGCCTTCTCCTAGAGTCGTAATACTGTCTAAAATCTCCACAGAACTCACATTTTAACATGAAGTGCCTGACAGCCTTATTATGATGCAGATACTCTCTGACAGGAGTAGTACTTTGAGCTCTTATCAAACACTGACTTATTAATTCAGTTTATTTTGTGTCATTAGCAAGTTAATTGACTTGCAAATGATCAGCAAGATAGAACAGAGGAGTTTTGAGATGAGGAAAGGGAAGGACTCCTGTATTAGTTGTCAGGTCCAGGTGGGACAGTTAATTTAGGGTGAAGGAATACAGGGAATGTCACCCCAAAATGTAGTGGCTTGGTATGGTGATTATTTTACATTAAAGGCACGTGGGGATCAGCAGATGCTGGATGAGGCTGTTCTCTGAAATTCCCTTATCTACCTAGAAACCAGACCAACCAAAAAGGAACACAATTGCCTTCAATCCTTCCCTGATATTCCCTTAATTAGAGACAATTAAGCTCATATTTCAGGAAGGAAGACTGAGGAAAGCCACTACATCTAGACAGACCTTGTTACAAACTATTGTCTGTTCTCCAGTCTCATGCAGTTTCCAAAGAGAATCATTTAAAAATTATTTTCTTCTCTTTGAGTTCATTCAATTCTCCTAAAAATCATTCACTACCCCCCAAAATTGTCATCTCCTCCTCCTCTATGTTGAAGGGTATATAAGATTCTAAACCTCACTGAGTTGTTGGGTTATCACTCTCCTGCGATTTTCCCCATGCGTATTGTTGTCCAAAAGACCACCAGGATGGCTAAATAATAGAAAGGAAAGCTTTATTGGTGATATTAGTTTGCAAAAGAGGTAGTCTCCAGCATGTGCAGAAGTGCTCTCCCTTCAAAGAGGGAAAGGACAGGTTGGGTTTTAGGCCTCACAGGGCTTGAGTCATACATATTTAGCAGGTTTGGGAAAAGCTATACATATTTATGAGGGGAGCCGAGTGCATGTGCAATAGGTAAACATGTATGTAACGTACATCCCGTGGTCACTTTGGCGCAGGGTTTTAGCATTAAAATGAGGTGGAATTTGCCTCTTTATTTCAAAAGGTGAACCATAGGACACAAAGACAGTTTGTGCACAGCCTCTATAAGCTGGCTGAAATTGGCATAAGATCTGCAATAACTTATCAGAAAAGAATGTTCGTGAGGCCGGTCCTCTGTCCGGTCAGAGATGTAGTGAGTGGTCTGTGTTGGAAATCAGCCTGATAGCTCTTATCATCAGGGAGTTTGTCAAGGGTGTGGTTTTTCTTATTGTTACAGGAATTCAGAAATTTTCCATGCCAGCCAGGTCCTGAACCTTCAATCCGTAGGTGACTTTTTTCCCCCTTAACCTTAGGATCCTTCTTAGTTAATAAAGGGGCCTCTCAGATCCCAACATTAATAAATTTGCATGCTTTTTCTTTTGCTAATCTGTCTATTGTCAGTTCACTTCCGACAACCTTCAGAGGGCAGAAGGGAAGTTCTTCCTTCACTTCTACAAGGGTCTTGGGCTTCAGAGGGTGGTAACATTGGACATTGGGTTGGGGGAATTGAATCCCAACATACTTAAAAGTAGAGAGGGTGAAAGGAAGATAGAGAGGTCTCAAACTAATCTTCACATTTTTACTTGAAAACATCCTTCATGTGGTTTATGCATAAATCTACACAATCACATATCACATCAGGCAGTTAGGAAAATTCAATAACATCTGATACCAATGTAGGTGCCAAGGAAAATTTCCCTTCACCCTCTGAAGGTTCACTGAAAATCACTGACAAAAGGCAGATTAATGGGAGAAAAGGCATATAAATTTATTTATCATGGTTTTACATGACTTAGGAGCCTTCAGAATAAGGACACAAAGGGACACAGAAAATTGTCTATTTTTATGCTTAGGTTCAGCAAAGTATGGAAAGCCATATAGAAATGTGATTAGACAAAGCAGTGTGATTTAATACTGATAGACTGAGTAGGGAAACCCAGCAAGGCCTGTCTGTCTAGACTCTTCTTGGCCTCTCTGTGCAGCGTTCCTTCCTTCTGGGTATGGGGCAGGGCCCTCGCTGGAATAGAGATCTTGTGACCTATAATCAAATAAGGTAGGTCAGATAATGTCTTTATGGCAAGTTTTTATGCAGAAAGGCAGGGGTAGGGGGAAGTTAGAGTAATATTTTTAGGTTTCATGGCTGGCTTTGGGGAAAAGGTGTTCTGGTTTCTATGATCCACCTTGGGGAAGAGGGATTCTAGTTTCTATGGCTAGCTTTGGGGGAGAATGAGGGGCAGAGACAGGAGGACAGGAGAAGATTAGAGAAAACCTTTTGCTCCTGAGGCTGCTTCTGAGACCTTCATTATGGGCTTCATTTTCTGAGCACCAACAAGTACTCAGAGTTGGTACAAATATCACAGGTTAAGGGCATAGTCCGCTACAAGGCTGTCCTCTCTTTAGATGCCAGCTGCAAGTTTAGGGGTCCCAGACCACGGGTACTTCTGACAAGCTGGCTACAAAATCAAGTGTTCCTAGTGCTCTCTCAGGTTTGATAAGTCACTAGCATGACTCAAAGAACCCAGGAGAGCTCTATTTATGACTACAGTTTTATTATAACAAAAGGATACAAAAAGAACCAGGCAAAGGAAGAAACACATAAGATGAGGTCTGGGAGGATCCCAAACATTGAGAAATGAAAATAAAACCCTAAGACCCCCAACTGACTAAACAGACCCCCTCGTGGCCAAGGGGACCCCAGAGAAACTTCAAAGCTGAGTTCCCAGCCATGACACGCTGGGAGGTCAGATACATCTTATTTTACCTCCTCCCTCGCTAACCACCATTAGACTTTCTTTCCTAGGAATAAACCGAAAGCAGCCCTTTGAAAAGACTTGCTCCACCTCGATTTCAACCAACCTCATGACTGCCCCCCTTCCTTTTGCAGATTTGACACAACTGACCAGCATTCCTTCCTGATAAGAGACTACTGACCACAGAGTGGTTTTGGCCAGTCTATGGAGTTTGTGCATGACAGCCTTTGTAGGGACCGTCCCTGGGCAAAATTGGCTTAAGCCCAAAGTCAGCGAAACTGGGCGTGCTCTCCTTGGCGCCAGAGGTCAATAGGTCCGGACACGGCCTGTTGGACAAACAGAACTATTCCTCATGACAGATAGCTTTATGATAGATAACCAAGCGCCTGGGGTCTTACAAACAAGCCAAGGCATCTCATTGTCCTGCATGAGATAGAGAAGTTAAGATACAAGAAGTTAAGATGCAAATGTCTGCTTCCCTTAAGCAATCATCTGGAAGGAATGAAAATGTATTTTCCTCAGGGCGCCCAAGGTAGTCACGTGCCAGGAAGTAGCTGCCGGACATAGAAAAAGTATATAATAAAGCGACTGGTAGAATTGTCTACTGCGGTCTTGTATGTCTTGTGTGTGTCTGTGTGTTTCTTTCTGTGTCCATCCCCCGTTCTGCAATCCGGGCCGCGACAGCCTTTGTGTCCTCTGCTTCACCTTTTAATTTATGGGGCCTAATTATAACACATTTAAATGTTAAGTCTCCATCCCGATGTGAACATGGGAGGCATGTAATATACATGTTAGCCTAAGCATGTGTGTACCACCATTTCATGAATATTCATAGCTCCTCCTATAACCTATGAATATGTACACTTAGCTACCCTGCTCAGAATAAATTCCTGTTCCCTTTACCCCTCCCTTGAAGTACTTGCTCTTGGCTTCTGTCTGAGGCTATGCTTTCCAGCCTGCAAAGTGGCTACCTGAAGTCTGCAGCCCTTTATGAGAAATAAAGCTCTCCTTTCCAAATTTATGAACTTCATGATTCTTGACAACATGAAGTTTCCTTTTTTTTCCTAAAGGAGTCAAGAAACACTAGTACATCAATGTGTGACAAATGCAGGGAAGCTCACCTAACCTTTGGTGTCCATATTTTCTATTAGGACTTTATTATATATGCCTAATTTATTGAACCATTGCCCATGTCACTCAATCTCCAGCTCTCTTCTCCTCCCTAGTGATAGAGCTGATATCACGTGGGCTCAAAGTTCAAACCTCTAATATGGTTGGTCTTTCTGGCATGGCCAGCTTCCATCCTGAGTCATTGTGTTAGCTTAAAGAACTAGGGGTCCACTATTAGTTGTCTCATTAGCATACACTCAGGTGTGATCTCAGGGGCTGATCATGAATAACAAAGGGTGTAGAAGCTACCTCCCAGGAACCAGGCCAGCCAGTTTTTTTTTTTTTTTAGAGACAGGGTCTTAGTCTGTCACTCAGGCTGGAGTGCAACGGCTCACTGCAGCCTCAGACTCTTGGGTTCAAGTGATCCTCCCTTCTCAGTCTCCTGAATAGCTAGCACTACAAGCATACACCATCACACCTGGCTAATTTTTTTAATTTTTAAGATTTCTAGTAGAGATTGGGTCTCACTGTGTTGCCTCAGCTGGTCTTGAACTCCTGGCCTCAAGTGATCCTCCTGCCTCAGTGTCCCAAAGTGCTGGGATTACAGGCATAAGCCACTGTGCCCAGCCCCAAATTCTTTATAGCATAGGAGAAAGTGTCTGCTTGAAGGTAGGAATATATATTAATACACGTTTATTGGGATAAATCTTGGGATCTACACTTATGAAACAATAAGTGTTAAATGCATGATGTAATCAGAATATGTAAAATTGACTAAGAAATTTCATCAACAGTAAGCTCATTGTAGTCAATGGTGTGACGAAGTCTCCCCAATACATACATATCCTACTGCTGTGCTTGGAATAATGTTACGGAAAACTCGGCACTTGTCCACAAGGCAGAAGAAGAACGAGGACAAGCAGTTTGAGAAGGATTTTTTTCCAGCAAAAGAGGAAAAATGGCAGACCTTCTCATCTCAAAATCCAAATTTTTCCTGAACATTCACAGAAATACAGAGCTTTTAAAGATCGGTTGTCAGTTTCAGGCAATTCCTGTTCAACTACAGTTGATAATTCTGATCATCCCATCTCCTGAAAACAATCTTGTGATCTCTGCCCGGGATCTCCCTTTACCAGTGAGGGCTGGGCCATTTCCTGTTGAACAAATAAACAAAAGACGTACCCTGCCCCTCCCAACCACTGGCCTGAGACAGGGATGCAGGCTTTAGAGACAGAAATCTTTTTGCCATTTTTTTCCAGGCCATTCCCTCTGTTACATATTCCCCACTCTCAATATTTTCATTCCATATCTATAGGAAGAGGGGTGACTACTCTGTCACAACAAGTATAGTTCCCAAGATTAGGGACATGAAATCCTGCTCTGCTTAACACTGATTTCTTCCCAGTGAGGGATCGACATGTATAAAAGTCATTGTCAAAGACAAAAACTGAATAAATGAGGAAATCACTTTTATTCGGGCTATCACAATATGAAGAACACTTATTATCAGAGTGTCTCAGAAGGGCGACTTTGCCTTAAAATTTATAGGGAAGAGTAAATAAGTTACGAGTGGGATGATTTACAGTTAGGATTGTTTTGAAGCAGGGGAAATCTTAGTCAGTTACCTAAGTAGAAAATGTTTTTTTCTCTCTGGTTAGCTAGTTGCAGGGGAACAAATGGCTCTACCCTCAGCGAATCAGTTATGAGACAATGAGAGAGAAGTTGGAGAACTGCATCTGCCCTTGTTAACAGTTTCAGCCCAAAGAGAAAAAGTTAGTATTTTTCTTGTCACAGGTAAACATGGGAGTCATTTGCAAGTCTGATGGAAACCTAGGAAAATGTGGATAACAGTCTTATCTAAATCACGTGGAGGAGGATGGTTCTTTGCAGTAAGTTGTTTCCCAAAACACAAAACGGTAGAGGGATTTTGGAAAATAAAAGGTTGGGGGACTTTGTAGTTGTCACTATTGCCCAGGAACTTGGGGATCAGGTAAAGTTCAGCCCTGTCTACATAGAACTATTGAGTGAAGTTTAGTGACCAAGATGGAGCCTTCAACAGTTGAAAATTGAGAAGGTCCAGAAGGTTCGGGGGACAATAACTCTGTTCACATATGCAAATAGTAGATATGAGGAAAATAAATTAGACTCGTTTACACTAGTTGCAGGTAATATGTCAAAAGTCAAATTCCTTTGATTCAAAATGTACAGAATTACTTCCATTTGGACTTGAAACAACTTCCTCTTATGCAGCTCCCAAAAGATAAAATTTTATTGACAATTTCTACCATTTAAAATAATGAAATGAGGATAAAGTTTGGTGCACGTAACTTCTAAGGAAAAGTGATAGGAAATTTGCTAAATATCCTCCCCTCTCCCCATTGTATTACAGGAGTCACAAAAACGTGCAAAGAAGAAACAATGTCTGTATTATCATTAGGAACTGTTAAAAGTCAAAATTTCTGTTTAAAGATCTTAACTGGCCTTATTTACAATTCTGGAATTGGGCAACACTTCATTCCATAAAATATAATGAGAGTTCAGATAAATCAGGCAGAGAAGATTCGTTTTATAGACAGAAAAGGGCTGAGTAAATAAGTTACCTTTCTTGTAAAAGTTAAAGCAGAGAAGATTTCCTTATCATGAAGGCTAAAACTGGCCTTTTTGTGGGTTTGGCTATTATCTCTCTTTCTCTCTCCCCCGATTTCTCAGAAGGTCAGATAAACAACTTACTTTTTGTTTGGCAACTTGGAAATTCGGCATGAGTAACTCCATTTTGGTTTGGTCTGTTTGGCCTAGTGCAGGAGCTCAGTCCAAACTAATGGTCTCCTATAAATTTTATTTAACAATACTAAAGAAAAGAATTGGGGCCGGATATGATGGCTCATGCCTGTAATCCTAGCACTCTGCGAGGCTGAGGCTGGAGGATCACTTGAGCCCAGCAGTTTATTGCAATGAGCTATAATGACTGTGATGATGCCACTACACTGTAGCTGGGTGATAGAGTGACACTGTGTCTCAAAAAAAAAAAAAAAAAAAAAAAAAAGAAAGAAAGAAAGAAAAAATTATAAAAAGAAAGGAATCATCTACATACTAGAATCTAATAGATATTTTTACTAAATAGTGTGCCCAATCCCAATCACATCTTATTTTTGCCTTCTGGCATCGGAGTTTATTTAAAGTAGACAACAGCAAATTACTTTCCTTTTCACATCTTATAACTCCAATACCTACACTGTTTTAACATTGAAGAGTCTAAAACCAAATTTCCATTTCCCCTGTTAAGTCCCTGAGCAGACAACTAAAGCACAGCAGCACTCATGGGCTTTTTCTATGTTTGGGGCCAGTTCATGGAGTTGAGTCAGCCTCTTTGTGTGTTTCTTACATTTCTTTCTGTTGTAAAATTTGCCACTGTGAGGCATGCATGTATCTAATTGGAGGGCCTACATATTTTACTGGAGAATACTTTATTTTCTTGTGCATGGAAGAGTTTTCATGGAAATAAAGATTTGTATGGCTTTTACTACATGGGATATAAAGAAAGAAAACAGGATTCTGTCCTCAAAGGGCTCTCTTTTTGCCCAGGATGCAACAGAAGTTGGGAAAAGGGTAAGGAAATGTTTTAGGAGTTGTCTCTTTACAACTCCGTATCCTTTTAGGGAATTAAAACCTGCATTCTTGCCCAAGCACAGTAATCAAAGGGGCAGGAAAATGTCCTTTGCTGTTTGTTTTCTAGTATCTTAAGCCACAGGAGATGGCTCAACAGAATTGTCCGGAGGGTCTTCACCAGAGATGAGGTCAACTGAAACTATCAAGTATAGTTAAACAACAATAGCCCGAAGCCACTACATGTGATGCTCACTGGTCACATAGACTGGAGCCCAACCACTGAACCTCCTCCCCCCTTTAAAAAGCCCTGTATTTCTGCTTAAAGGCTGGGTGGTGGTCTTTTGAGACACTAGTCTGCCACCCTCCTCATTTGCTGGAAAAATAATAAACTTCTCTTTCCTTTTTCTCAAACCATTTGTCCTCATTCTTTGTTATCACTGATTTGGCCTCAGGGACAGGTACTGAACTGAACTTTCAGTAACAAGGATAATGTGATAATTAACCACCTTGAATATCAGCAAATTCACCAAATGCTGACCTTCATTTATTTCTTTATCCAATTAATTTATCATCTTGAATAAAAAACCTTTATGTCTTTTTTTGCTCATAATATATCTGATCAATAGATTTTTGTAAGTAAAATATTTTGACTATGATAAATTAACTTATCATCTCATTAACTAATCCATAAAAACAATAAGGATCTATATAGAATTCTTTATGATCAAGGCATTTTTGATTTATCACTTACATATGCTCTCACCTGTATTCTAGCATGAATCTTTGTGTGGACTTCCACAATACCTCATAATATGTCAGTTCAGAAAAAATATAAAAAAATTTAAAAATCTAAGTTATCAGAGGATACCTAAGAGCAATTGAATTGCTAGCATATTTTCAACAGTTCTCATAATAATACAGATATGAAGCTGCCCATATAATGGCTAAGTTTTGAAAATAAGAAATTTATTGAATATACTTGAGAATTTTAGACTTTGAGAACTTGACTTTTATCAGGTGTTGTTTTGTAGTTGTTTTTTGTTTTCTTTTACATTTTTATTGTGCATTGTTTTTGTTTCGAATTGTCAAAACTGTTCAAGTGTTTTCATTTAAAATCAGAACAACATTTGAAATGATTATTTAATTACCTCATGGGAGCTTCCCCATTTGGCAGGGCCCAGCAGCCCATTTAAAAATACCCTGGAGGACATCAGCACAAGGGCTGTGACATGAACGTCTGGCAGGCTGAAAAGGGCCATGAACAAAAGGAATTTCCTTTTGTTGCGTTTGGTTAGTACCATTGTTTTCTGGTATCAAAATTTTTGATTTTTCAGGAAAACCTTTAAATTATCACTTGAGTGGGAATTTCAGAAGATTTTCTGTTTACTGATCTACTTCCATAGCAACACTTAGCAACTACTGATCTACTTCTTTAGCAACACTTAGCAACAAAAGCTGGACTGCTATAGTCCTTACATAAATATTTCTGGACAGATGGAAGGAAGGAAGGAAGGAAGGAAGGAAGGAAGGAAAGAAGGAGTTAACTTGAAAATATGCTTATAGTTTGTGCCGCTGATGGAAAATAAGTCAAGGGATTTGTTGTACTACTGATGGAAAATAAATCATCTCTGGAGGTCTGACAACATGCAACAGATATTCATTTTTACTGACATATCAACAGTGCAGACTTGGTTGTATTTAATTTTATCTATATATGTATGTCTGTATATTTGATGGAAAATTTATACTGCATCGTACCACAAAAAACAACTAAATTACCTGCCATAAATATAAAATAAGGAAGTTTTTTGAAATTTATAGAAACCAATGTCATCTATCATGAACAATAAAAAAATATGACTAGTTGGAAAGTCATTCTAGGATGTTGATCTTTCTTAATGATTATTGTGTTTATTCTTAAAAGTCATTATAAGGTTCTTCAATATATTGATCTAGGGAACAATAAATCTTCATTCAATAGAACAGCTTGTGTAATGATTATTGCTATGGATTTTGATAACACATAATGAATTGTTAGTAGATATGTTCCCTGTGTCAGATCCTTCCTTCTGTGTTCTTTCCTTTACTCTTGGAAAGAGGTGAAGTAGTAAACTCTCATTTTTTTTCTTCTTTTTTGAGACAGGATCTTGCTCTGTTGCCCAGGCTGGAGTGCAGTGGTGTGATCATAGCTCACTGCAGCCTTGAACTCCTGGGCTTAAGCGATACTCCTGCCTCAGCTTCCCAAGTAGCTGGGACTACAGGTACGTGCCACCACACACCTGTCTAATTTTTTTGTTTTTTTTGGAGACACGATCTCACTATGTTGCCCAGGTTGGTCTTGAACCCCTGGGCTCAAGCAATCCTCACACCTCGGCCTCCCAAAGTGCTGGGATTATAGACGGGAGCCACCGAGCCTGGCTTAAACTTTCATCTTGGTGTTAGTTATTAACAGATCAGCCGCCAGTCTCTGCTCATCTGAGGCCTCAGAATGCGGCACATCAGTCACATCCCTGGTTACTCTTGCAATGCCACGTTTCTGTGCTTATTAGTCTGAAGAATGTTTGAGCATCTGCACTGTGGCCTACAAAACGTGCAGGAGGAGCCATGTGGGACCCATTCCTAGGTGCTGTTTATAGGTCAGTAGATTCATAGTCTCAGAATTTTTTGCTCCCAGCAGAATCCAAACACAGGGGCTTAGTATCCTATGACCTTCATACAGGCAATGTTTCCTTTGCTTAAAACAAAGATAAAAATTAAAAAAAAAAAGATTTTTGTTTTCTTGAATAACAACTGTACATTCACAGGTTGTTTTAATTCTTTTATTTTGAGAGAAAATGACTTTATAGCCAGCAGTTTTATTTTACATCTAATTTGGCTAAAATTTATTGAAAGCACCAACCATTACTTGGTGTTTCTGATGAAGGTCTGTGCAAAACTTTCAGCAAAACTGAGTTATGAAAAATATAAGTCTTACTTTCTTTTGATGTGATGGGACCAGTTTTGTAGTGTGGCTTAATTCTACATGAGAATACCTGAAAAACAATCAGTTATTCAAAAGTGAATGGTTGTGTTCTCATAAGTTATCATAGTTTTCCGTTTTCTAATTATGTTAATCTAATTATGATAACACAAAAATTAGTGGTGGCTTATGAAAATTTTATAAGGATATTCTATAAGAATTGAAAGAGGTATTTTGGTGGATTCTGGACAAGAACACATGTGTTATTTTTTTCTATGTCAGTGTTTCTCAAATTTTTCCATAAAATACTTAATGACAAAAGAAAGGGAAGATGGACTTTCAAAGATCTACATATTTCACTCTCAGCTGTGGCTGAAAGCCAATGATTTTTTCATAGTCTTAGGCTTTAAGACTTCAGATCAATTTTTATACTGTGTTCAATAATATATTTTAATTCAATATTTTCTGTTAAACATTAGAGCAAATATTACCTTCTAAGAGGAGCCCTGTTTATGCTACAGCTTTGCTTTACCACAGTGCACTATATTTTAAGTATGATTTTTTTCTCACTGTATATCACATCTAAAAAAAGATAAAGGTCATATTTCTAGATCCATGCAAATGTTATTTATAGATGGTTATATTTGTGTTCTGTCTTCTGAGGTCCAAGTAGCATTTATGCAATATTTGAGCTTCAACACTTTACTGATTTTAAAATTGAGAATTGAGGAGTGAAATTGACATATAAAAGCATAGTTATTGCATTATTTTATGGTGGTGATGAGAGGTGGGTGGAAAGGGAGTTCTTGGTATAAGAATTACCTTTGAGAGTACACATGGTGTTTGTTTTCCCATTCTTGAGATACTGCACTTAGGATAATGGTCTCCAGTTCCATCCAAATTGCTGCAAAATACATTATTTCATTCCTTTTTATGGCTGAGTAGTACTCCATGGTATGTGCGTGTATGTGTGTGTGTGTGTATATATATACACATACATCTCCTTAATATTTTGAAATAAAAGATGATTAAAAATTACCTATTGATCATGAAAATCAAGCAATAAAAAATCACCTTTGGGGCTCTTTAATGCCTTCCAAATGGGACATTATGATGTACTATCACTGTATGTATAACTTTAAGGCTGAAAACAGTCAGATATAGAGGAAAAAAAGAGAATGTCATCATCGTAGTTTCCATTACCACTGTTCTACAAATCATAGCTTAAGGAACGTACCATTCTTTGTGTAGAGACGTGCGAGTTGCAGGCGAGTAGGCACGGACTAGTGGTCCTGGTGTGTGTAACTACTTTCTCACCTTCAGGTGGAGTCACTCTACTCAGACTGAGGAACCACCACTCTGAGGAAGTGGGGTTTGTTTTAAGTTTCAGAGATGCCTACGCCCTAAACTTGAGGAGCTTAATAATCTAATTGTTCCTAGTTCAGAGGACCATGAAAGATAGATAAAGATACAGTTCCCTGTATTTTGGACCAATATTTGCATCCCAGCTTCCTGGAAATGAAAAAAAATCTAACATCTATACTGTCAGTATTTTATAAGAGAGATTTTGTTGTCAAAATCAGGTCTGAGAAGAATGTTTATTGGGGTCTTTAATACTTTAATAAGTATGTGACAATTTCTGAAAAGCAATTTCTTGGGCAATCAAGACAACGTGGCTTGAGTTGGAGTTATATTATATGATGGTCTGGATTAACCAATTTTTAAACCTTTGATTATTACTGAAATCATTGGACTGTATTCTTCCAAATAATCCTCCCTACATATAACTTCTCTCAACTGAGATTTGTTAATGAAAATTTAGCTTTACAACCTCTGTTATAAAATACTGACAGCATAGACGTTAGATTTTTTTTCATTTCCAGGAAGCTGGGATGTAAATATTGGTCCAAAATACAGTGATTTGGATCTTTATCTATCTTTCATGGTCCTCTGAAATAGGAACAATTAGACTATTAAGCTCCTCAAGTTATTAGACAGTTATCTGCCAATGACCTGAAGTAAGATTATTTTGTTTTACTGATTGAAGACAAACCATGTACTATAAAAATTAATCCAGCAGGTTATAAAGATGATTTTATTTTATTTTATTTCTGGTGACAAACAATCTGACTAAAACACTTGCTTCTCTAAATGGCCCTTTTGCTTTTGAATGGTAGTGGCCTGGGGGACATCGGGAAAGCATACATGGCCCAAATCAAGAATAAAATAGCAGGTTCATTCTAATGCATCCCAGGGGATAACCCAAGTTTCCAGGTTCTTTAAACTAAGACATTACTACTGTAAATATATTGGCCTGAAATTTTTCAGAGCTAGAAATTTTCAGAGGAATAGCTGACAGTTGCCAGCATGGCCTTAGGAAATTCTTATTAATTTTTACTTGATGGGTGTCTACTTAGAGGTCAGCACAATCATGTTCATATGAACAGAATGTACAAATCAAACATGGTGCTATGGTTTAAATGTATATATATGAACTGATTAGAGAGCTAGAAAGTGAAGGGTATTTTTAGCCGGCATATGATAAATATATTTCTGACTGAATGTTGAATATTGCTCAAGTATTTTGTTCTAGTTTCTGGGGATTATACAGTAAATAATACAGACACATTCCATGTCCCAATGGACTTCTTATCTCATGGATGAAACAGTCTTATGTTGGAGCTTAGAACCTATGTACTTGATCACTTTGCAAGCTACCCTCACCCCCTGGCTCATGAGGAAAGTATATTGAGGAGATACTCTAGGAACCACATAATTTTTAATACCATAGGTTTCTGCCCTCAATTGAAATGTAAGTTTTTGATGAGGGAGGCTGAGCCACAGATATCCACGTAGCCTCCTTTGGATATCTTAAGCTTTAGACAAACCTCATGTTTGGTGTGAGAAATAGGTGAAGAAAATTAGGAGGGAGAGCAGGTGAGGATATCAAATATCAAGAGTGGTGCTGAGGTTGCTGTCAGCTGAATAGTCATTTACGTTTTTCATAGAACAAAATTTCAAGTGGCTTAAGTAGCCAGAGCTTGGCTATGGGATGCATTTATGCAAGGAAGCAAGGATGATGTTTTATATTTTGAAAGAGGACACATGTGAAGGGTGTTTCGGAATGATGGAAGATGCACACACAGGTCATGTGATGGAGTGGCCTGGGGCATCAAGGCATTGGAAGGGCTTAGAAGTTCACTGTTGCGAGCCTGGAGCCCATATTCACAACAGCTTGAAGCACAAGATCGTAAGAGTTGGCCTTGTAAGGGGTGTAGCAGTTCATGCACAAAATCACAGCTTTGGAAAATGAGTGGGGAGAGAAAGTCCCCTAAAGCAAATTAGAAAAAGTAAAACCCAGGAAGTAAAATGGTATAGATTTTGGGACAAAAGAGTTTTACAATTTTCACTTCCACTGGTTTATGGCAAGGTTTCTCAATCTTAGCATTATTAACATTTTAAGGCAGATAATCCTTAATTCTTTTTTGGGGGGAAGAGGAGGGGTGTAGGCTGTCCCATGTACTGTGGTGTGTTTGCAAGCACCCTAGCTGTACCCACTAAATGCCAGTAGCAGCCCTCAGTTTTGACAACAAAAATGTGTCCAGACATTTTATCCCCCAGGGGCAAAAATAACCCTGGTTGGGAACCACTACTGTATGAGTAGAAATAGAGTGTTCTCTAGACAAACAACAACAAAACTTAACATTATATTTTCAATGCATTGTCTTCCTTGGGTAGTACATAGATTACTACGATTAAACCTCCTAGTTAGAAGTGCTTCTTGGGTTATAAAAAAGGCATCAAGATAAGCAATTAATGAGCTGGGTTTTAAGAATATGTTGTGAATTTTGCCTAAAATGTGGAGTGCAAGGGGAACATTTCATTTGTTATGTAATTATTTTAAGTAAATATTTTATTCAAAATAAAATACCATTCTTCAAAATGGTTTGATTTGAAAGAAAGTACTAACATCACTCATCATACAAACATAAATCTGAATAGTTTGGTTTATTTAAATATAAGTTACTGCAAAATCCTCAAGGAACATTGCTAACTGGGCTCGTTATTCTAACTTCCATCATCTTTCCTGTGCATTTCACATCATAATGAAAACTGCACGAAGCTCAAAATACAGATACACTTATAATCAGGGTTGACAGCCAGGAAACCAAAGAATCCAAAGGCTACAAACTCTGAGGAATTCCTGCTAACTACAGCACATGTGGGATCAATATGGAGGAAGAAAAAGAAGGCTCTTGGGAGATAAAGTTATGCCAGGACAGAGCTTTGAAGAACAATACCGGTCAGAAATGTTCCAAGATAAAAATCTGAAGGTGCCAGGCCTGGAGGTGGGGCAGGCACTGCCAGAAGAGAAACCTTCCCGGCGATATTCTCCTTGTCTATGACGAGCAACAGCACTTCTTGCCCCTAGAATGGTGCTCAATAAATATCTGTGGAAAGGCTGAATGGGGCGTGGGGACGAAAGTTTAGGGGGAGGCTCCCTCAATAGGAAGAATACAACTGAGCCCTCACCTGGCAGGGAGCTGCTGAGCCCTGGTGCTGCAGGAGGCGATCTCTGGGTTAGCAGGTCCTGTTCTGCTTCCAATTGCATATAATACATACATGAATGTTTGTAAATTTTAATGCATATATGCTTTAATTTATATAGGCATTATATGTATTTTAATGTGTATATGTGATATTATATATTATCTTGATATCCATGAAATCTTAAGTCTGGCTATGTTTTACATGCATTTATTTTTTAGTAAACCAGGAAATTACATTGCTCAATGATTTACTTTCTTTTCTAGGGAAGTTTGTGTCTAAAGAGCATTTAAATCATCTACCTCAGCCTTTGGCTGAATTAACACTGTAACAGCCATGCTCTATGGCACACAGAACATGTGGCCCTATGATTGTTATTTGAAGAAAACCTTGGTTTTGCCTGCAGCTTCCAAAGGGCCTCCTATGCACACATCTGAGTACTTGTCAGATGTCCCCTTCTCATAAAATGACCCAATCTTTCCATGAGCTTGGCTACCTAATGGGACATATGGGTCCCTTCAAACACTGCATAGTTATGTTACACATGACAGTTGGATATTGATGTGTCTTTGAAACCCTGTCCAGCATAGAACTGACTGTAGTCTCCTCTTTGCATGGACTTTTAGAAAATTCAAAGGCAAATGAATTTGTCACCTATATTAGACCAAATATCATGTTATATTTTTTGTGTCTATTTTTTAATCTGTGCCTATCCACGTCATATTTTCTTACTGACTTAGTTACTTTATTTGTTTATTAATCTCATTATGCAGCACGTATTTTGTAAGTTGCCTTAGTAGTTGTTAGAGAAAAGCAGGGTAAAAATAAGTATGTAAAATATACATAAAATATAAAAATATGTAAAAGATGCCAGTTTTCCTCATGTGTATATGTTATTGTATTAAAGAGCACTAGAGTATATTGTATTAAATATATTAAACATATATTTAATATTTAACATATTTAATATTTGATATATTAAACATATATTTAATCCAATATACGTTATTATATTAAAGAGCACTATTGTATTAAAGAGCACTAGATAAAATACTCAGTGGTTAGGGAGATTAAGTTCAGTAGAGTTAGGTTTTTGAAGGAATTGAGATTATTAAAAAAATTTCAGAAAGGAATGCAGCAAATGTTTTTTGAAAACTAATGGGTATTTCAGGCAGAAGTAATGATATAAGAAACTTACTACAATATCTTTTCTGGTTATACCCCTGTGATTTATTAAAGGCAATTATTATTTCACAGGAAATGCAATTAACCAATTTGACCTGAGTACCATAGACCAGGAGCCATGCAGTTGTCCCTTGTAAATGACTCTGCTAACTACTGCCAGGAGTTGAAGGATGGGAGGAGGGGACACTGACCAGTACAGTGGACCCATAAACAGTCCTTTTATAGCCCTAAAATTGCTTGAGATGTATGCCTGTTTTGAGTTTGTAAGTGTTTCTTCTTTTTTTTTTTCTTTTATTTCAGCATATTATGGGGGTACAGATGTTTAGGTTACGTATATTGCCCTTGGTCTCCCCCCTCCAAGTCCGAGTTTCAAATATGTCCATCCTTCGGGTGGTGCGCATTGCACTCCTTGTGTATACAAATACCCGTCCCCTCCTCCCTCCTCCCCCCTC
>NW_012149397.1:1415274-1416976 GCF_000956105.1 Propithecus coquereli | reverse complement strand
CTGACAAAAACATACACTGGGGCAAAGAATCTCTTTTCAATAAATGGTGCTGGGAAAACTGGATAGCTACATGCAGAAGACTGAAACTAGACTCCTACCTCTCACAAAAATCAATTCAAGATGGATAACAGACTTAAACCTAAGGCATGAAACCTGTAAGTGTTTCTTTTGTGAATGGTTTTAATAATACCTTCAACTTTGTCCTCTGCATTTTTGGGCTACACATCCCAGTGTGTTTCTGTCTCCTTCTGCCTTCTGACCTGCTGAGGGTTTTGCATCCTGTTCTCAGCACAGATACAGATTAGTTCCTTTTTTTCCATCACCATGATCATTTCAATAGGATGCTGGTAGAATAGGGAGGAAATGCACATGTGTTCAGCATATCATTTTGAGTTAGAAAGCCAAAGATTGAATTTAAAAACAATTAATATTATTGTTAGACTTTTAGATTTATGGAGTTTTAAAATATATTATAATCTGTATCTTTATATGATAATTTTACAATACAACTTTATATACTTTATTAGATCACATTTGTTATTTCTGATTTTTCATACAGATTTTTAAAATTTTCATTTTTATCAGAATTTTATATAAAATTTTTAAATCAAAATTCACATATACAAAAGTGGAGACAAAAGTATAATAAACTCCAATGTATTCCTCACACCATAGTTCAACAATGATAAATAATTAAAAATATATGGGGAAGTCTTATTTCATCTGTATCTCCCCTTCCAAACATACACTGAAGGATAATTTTAGAACAAATCCTAGATATTATATTATTTCATTTGGAAATATATTCTCATGCATCTTTTAGGGGTAAGGACTTTTAAAATGCATAATCATAATGCCATTAGCACAGCTAAATAAATTAAGTTATTCTTTAATATCATCTAATTTTTGGTGTTCAAATTTTCCTGATTGTACCACAGATCTCTTTTTGAATTAGAATCCAAAGTCTAGACATACTGGGTTTTGTTGATACAGGTTTTAAGTCCTTTTTAATCTATTACAATATGCTCTTCACACTCAACCCCATATATTTGTAAGAGAAACTAGGCCATTTGCCTGTAGAATTTCCCACATTCTGTATTTGGCTTATTGCATCCTCATGGTACAGTTAAACATGTATTTTCATTAAACTGATACTTAGGTCTACAGGCTTGATCAGACTTAAGGCCTTTTACATTTTGTATTTTTTGGCAAGAATACTTAAAAGTTGGTGCTGTGTAATTCCCATTGAATCATACTTTGAGGCACATAATATTGTTTTTTTTTTATTTTTCTTATTAGATTTTTAAATTTTGGTTGTTCCAGTAGAAAAAAAAATAGCATTTTATCATTGTTTCCTATTACTAATCATTTCATGGGTCATTTTTTTTATTTCTGTAAAATCCCCCTTCGTATCTTTTGCCCAATTTTAACTGGGTGATTTTTTTCTTGTATTAAAAAGTCTTACAGGGTTAAGTGTGGTGGCTCACCCTGTAATCCTAGCACTCTGGGAGGCGGAAGTGGGAGGACTGTTTGAGCTCAGGAGTTCAAGATCAGCCTGAGCAAGAGTGACACCTCATCTCTACTAAAAATAGAAAAATTAGCTGGGTGGGGTGGCATGCACTTATAGTCCCAGCTACTCGGGAGGCTGAGGCAGAAGGATCACTTGAGCCCAGGAGTTTGAGGTTGCTGTGAGCTAGGCTGA
>NW_012149397.1:1392039-1414709 GCF_000956105.1 Propithecus coquereli | reverse complement strand
ACCTTGAAGAATAGGTAGTGACAATGAAAAAAGAGCAGAGACATCAGCTGTCAGACACATTATTGCACTTGCCCAATTAGTTGATGTCACTTTTTTAAAAAGTAATTTAAATAAACGTGTGTGGGAGAAAAATATTTGAACATCAGGTATAATCTGATCCATAACGATCCAACAATATGTCATGACTCATTCTAAGAGTATTCCTATGCAGTTTGCAAGAGAAGCTTTACTTGGAACAACAGGTGAACATTTATCAAAATTTATAAAGCCATCTAGCCTGAGTATTATACAACACACAGTGACCGTGACATAGTAGTACAAATACAATATCAGATACGACTTTGTGAGTTACAAGCTACAATATAAACAATTTAGGCTTTTCTTCAAAAAATGAAAAATATTATATTACAGCTTTATTTCAAGCATTTTCATTTAGATATCAGTTTCATATATTTTTAGTGTAAATACACTGCAGAAGACTGTATTCTCAAGTATCTGTGGGTAAAATGTGTTACCTGTTTAAATGTTTGCATTCTGCCGTATACCGTGCCATGTGAGAGTTCAGATAAGACAAAGAAACGCCGTGGCAAAATCCTGGCTGATGGCAAGACTTGGACAGTTTTCATATTTCATTCATTCATTTAACATTTCATATATTTACACCAGAGAAAAAAGAAAGGAGGACATAAAGAGATCCAACATCAGTGATGTAGTCTAATTTCTGAGAAAGGGCTTTCCATTTTGAATTCACAGGGTGTGGTCCCAAAATTGGATTCTTTCCAGTCCAAGGGGCGGCTGGCAGTTGTGAGGCAACACTTCATGATGAAGTGAGTTGGAGGAAAGTGTTAACTGAACTCCAGAGATGGTGACCTACAAAACAAGTTCCTAGAAGTCCGCGGGCCCACACAGGGGTGTGAAGGGCACCAGAACTATTAATACACAAGAAAAATGCACTCACAGGTGCAGACACAGAGCAGTAACAGTTCTGGATTCCTGGTTGTAGTTTCACCACCCTCTGTGGCTGTTCTATTTCTGCTTAATTTAATTAGGTTCCAGCGATTTCATCAGCAACTTTGCGAAAATACAGGAAAACAGAGTCTCCTGTCTTGGCTGAGATAAAGTGACTACTAAAACCATTTTCCTGGCAAAACTGCAAGCATTTTTCAGGTTTTACTGTTCCCATATGCTCCAAATCAATTTTATTGCCCACTGAGGCAACGAGTATAGCTGAGTTTCTGACTCCTCGCTCACTTTCATCACCAGCGTACCAATCTTGTAAATTCTCAAAGCTTTGCTAAATTGTAATATCATATACCGAGGGAATTCCCTGTGTTCCAAACATATATACATCCGACATCTTGCCTCCTATTGTCTGCCCTCCTATATCTCATACTGGAAGAGTAACATTCAAGTTTCCTGGTAATGTTATCCTAAAAAAAAAAAAAAAAAAATCCAGTGCTATAGTTTATTTGTATTGGTTCCCAAAAGTTTCTGGAGCAAAACTCAAGGAGGGCTTCCTGGAGGTGCCGCCTGGAGCACGACAAATTTCAATAGTCAGTCCTGATCTCTTTCCTGGAGTCGGATGGAGTAGCACATGGCATTGGGGAACCAGGCTGGCTCCCCACACAGGGGGAGGGTGGAAAAGAGAGCGCATGGGCAGAGAGAGGAGGAGGGCCGCAGGGGCGGGACCCTGCCCTGGGATCTGGGTGGGCTGGAGGGATGGGGAGAATCACTCGCCAGCACCCTCTTGCCCACCTTCCCTCCCCCTCAGTTGATGTTACTTTTGTTAAATTAACCAGTACTTTCACACGCTTTTAAGGAAAAATGAAATTTACCTGGAAGGACCAAAATCAAACATGTCAGCCCGTGGGTCATCTCTCACTAGGGATGACAAAGCCTGTTATCACCAATAAGCCTCAAAGTAAATTCCGTACAATTAGCTTGGTGGACATTAAACAACCTGAATAAGCCCAGAAAATGAGGGTTCTGTGAGATCAGTTATTACAGAAATGCAGCGGTGTCCTAACTCACGTCCTGTAAAGGTTGCCATGGCTCAGATAAGGAATGTGCCAGTCTCAGATTAAGGTTGCCCTGATCAGCAACCATGACCAGGCCTTGAGAGTAGGAGAAACGCCAGCCGCCCTCCGGTAAGACGGCTGGAGGGCACACCTGAAGGTAAAACAAGACCAACATGCAAGATGCATGCTAGATCTGGTTGAATAAAAGAAGACAGACAAAACAAAATGCTTTTCCACAAGTTATGTACATGATTCTATTCCACCTGGAACTTCGTGATTGAAACTAATGGTTATCCATTTTCAGGTCTAGTCAGACACACTGAATTAATTATAATTGAACATCACACATACGTCATTTTTTTTACATAATCCATTTCGTGTTTATATAAGATTATGAAGGATAAATTATTTATTAGCAGTAGAACGTACAATTTGCCCCATAACTGTAAAATATCTTATGAATTTCTTTAATTATGCCAAGTGACCAATGTGTAGGAATAGTGGTACTACACTGGACATGTCTTCCACTGCATCGTTTAGGAAATTTCTAGAGCATCCACAATGAAATCCTCCTGCGTGTGTGAGAGAGAGACTTGAGCTCACATTCCTCGTCAGCAGTGGAAAAGCGTGCAGGGGTCGGCTCTGCTTGATTACAAAACAAACCGTGAAAGGTTTCAAAGCCAGTTCTCCTGTAATGTGTGCTTGCATCCCTGAAAGACAAGCAAGAAAACCTCAAACCCCAGATTTCCTACATTCAGCTCTGGTGAAATACTTGCCTTTCTCAAGGCAAAGCAGAAGCAACCGCTCGCCAGAAGCAGCAGCCGGCTACCTCCTGCCAGAGCATTTCTCTGGCCTTCTGGGGAGCAGGTCGGGGCGGGGGGGCTCTTTCTCACCACAGGTGATCAGGTAAGATGGGACAGCAGCACCCTCCACAAAGGGAAAGTGTCCAGGGTGCAACCTGCAAAACTTTTTAAAGGAGACCTGGGAGAGGAGTTCCATATCCATCAACCAATACCAACCCAGCCCAGAGGCTGTGAATTTGCTTCTGACGCCCAGAAGAGGAAACAATCACCGCTCTTTTCCAGTGAGTCTAACACTATCTGCAATTGGATTTGCTTTAGTTGCAAGGATTGTAGACTAGTTGATATTGTGTGTGGGTGAAGGCTGAGGCATCTGGTCTTAGTTGTTCTATCCGGTTGTATTAAAATTGGCATGAAATTTCTTATCTAGAATTTCAGGCCTCCAGCTGTGAACTTTGTTCAGCTATCATTGATTTCATCACCAAAAAAAAAAAAAAAAAGTCACAGTGGCTTCTCAGTGGCTTAATACCTCAAAGTTTATTTTTTGCTCAGTGTCAGTTGTGGGACCAGAGACTCTCCAGAGCAGCTGTCCTTCACCTTATGCCCGTATATATAAGATAATACCTCCAAGAGCCAAATGATGTACAAAAATAAAATGATATTCCTGTAGGGTGATTTAAGTTCTTTGCTAGTATTAGTCAATATGATAAAGAGTAGGCAAGATCTATTCTGTTTCTTTAATCATCTAAGAGGCAGAGTATTCGCTGAGAGTCTGAATACTTAAGATACTCCTTTATCTATTTAATTAAAATACTTAGATAACATTAATTCATAACTCAAATATAGGTATAAATCCAGTGCAGTACGGCATAACAATTTTTATTCAAAAACTAAGGCTAAATTATCTTATAATTTATATAAATTTATATAAATCTCTCTTTCTCCCTCTCTATATATAGATAGATAGATTTTCCAGAAATGAAACTACTTTTAACATCTTTCGAACACCAAATAGTATCGTATTTCCTGCGAAATGGCTGGTTGCCTCAAAGGCAACACTTTAACAACATTAGTGGCTTTAAAAGATTGTCAGCATTCTATAGTAAATATTACATGAGGCATTTAAAGAATAGTGCTTGATTTCATTATTTAACAATCTTAGTCAAGAAGAGGCAAGAGCAATTTCCTGGAATCAAAATACCTTCCTCTGGAAATCATTCAACTTGGAAAAAGAAAAAATATTTTTGTTAACAAAAGAAATTTTATTACTAGATTAACATCGAAGAACTTGTACAAATCTTATTTTGCTTTGATTTGTTAAACTCAAAGCCTTGTATGTACCTTTAATTTTTATAAAATTTTACCTGTATCAAAATAAAATATTGAAAATCAAAAATAAGTAGAAAAAATTAAAAATAAAAATAAAAACCAATGAGATAGAAAAAAGACCAGTGATAAAAAAAATCTACACTGCCCAAAGCTGATTCTTTGAAAGGATTATTAAAAATCGAAAAATACCTAGCAAGAGTAATTAAGAAAGAGAAAACACTGTCAATATCAAGAATATAAAATGGGACATTATTACAGATTCTATAGACATTATGAGGATTATAATGATATGATGAACAATTTTATGGCAATAAGTTCGACGGCTTAAATGAAAAACTTGTATTTAAATTTGTTTTGTTTTATGGCATAGTTAATTGTAATTATGGAAAGACCATATAATTCATATAGCAACCATCTTCTAGCTTTGTGGGTTCTCTGTAAAAGAAACTAGAAGAGTCACAGTAAGCAAAGGACACATTTTCCTTTCTACCCTTACATGACCGGAGGACAACCTGGGCTGGCAGGCTGCATGGCTGCGGTTTAGCAGTTTACGCAGCAGATCTCAGAACCACTTCAGATATTACTGGGAGAGAAGATCAAACTTTTGTGTTTTATATGTCTCATCCTCAGTTCAAGGCCTTATACCTAAATATGGCTAAGCAATACAATTTGAATTCTAATATATTATCTCCTGCTCCCATGAAATAAAGTGACACATTTTTGTACACTGCCTCCACTCTCACTTTACACACAGATTCACACACAAACTCTCATTTATACACACTTCACACAATTAGCAGACACATGTACACATTGATACACACACTCTTGCAGGGTACATGTACGTTCTTTCTCCCTCCCTCTCTCTCACACACACACACACAAACACACACACACACGTGCATGCTGCACAAATTCTTGCTAACTGCATTTCTGAGTGGTCGTTCAAAAGGCAAGTTAACATCTACACATTTATCAAGCTGTCTGACTTCGTCATTGATTATCAGAGAGTATTCCCATGAAGATCCATTTATTGCAAATGAACTATCAGGATACCACAGCCTCTTAACTTACCCTTGTGAGTAGTACATAGCACATCTCTTAGAGGAAGATTAAAAGCAATAATTATGAAAACGTGTTACTTAGATTCAAATAAAAAATCATTTACTATAAAACTAATATCATTATGTGAATTCTGACAGGCATAGAATAGATTATTTGAAAATACAGTCAATTGTCTAAGTGTCTACACAATGGGCCCTCCTTACTCTACAGAGACTTGCTGATGTTGCTGACCTTATGTCTAGAGTTGCAGTCCCCAACCCCTGGGCCGCAGACTGGTACCAGTCTGTGGCCTATTAGGAACCAGGCTACACAGCAGGAGGTGAGTGGCAGGTGAGCAAGTGAAGCTTCATTTGTATTTACAGCCGCTCCCCATCTCTTGCATCACCACCTGAGCTCTGCCTCCTGTCAGATCAGCAGCGGCATTACATAGGGAACATGGACCCTACTGTAAACTGCCCACGTGAGGGGTCTAGGTTGTGGCTCCTTATAAGAATCTAATGCCTGATGATCTGAGGTGGAGCTGAGGCAGTGATGCTAGCGCTGGGCAGTGGCTGCAAATACAGATTGCCATTAGCAGAGAGGTTGGACTGCACAATAAATGTAATGTGCTTGAATCATCCCAAAACCATTGCTCCTCTGCCCCCTGGTCTGTGGAAAAATTGTGTTCCATGAAACTGGTTCCTGGTGCCAAAAAAGTTGGGGACCATCAGTCTAGAGTGTTTGTACTCACAGAATAGGCTGTTTTCTTAAAATAACTTACATAAAATGTCTATTGAATTAATCAGGATGAATAAATCAAAGTTAAATTTAGTTCTATTTGCATAAGACAGCAGAAGTGACAACTTTTATTGATAAAATATTATCTTCCACTATGTGTTTATTCCCTAAGCTACACTGTCTTTTTGAGACTTATTCAGCAATAAATAAAGATTCTATTTCATGCTCAGGTACCATTTTTTCTTTGTAAAATGGTGGGAAATATTGCATCCACATAATGAGCAGACATATACTCTGATTTCCAAACCAAAATTCATTCACCAAACGAAGTTTATCTATAAAATTATCACTTCAGTATAACACTATAACATTATATGAAACCGGCAAATGACAATATCAAAATTACACAAAATAGCTAGTGATTTTGAAGCCAGGCTGCATTAGTGAAATCTTGAAGTTATCTCTAACTCTTAAAATAGCTGTTCATGAATCTGAAAGAAAATCCACAGATCTTAGAGGAAGAAACCAGGCAAGTGAATAAAAACTTCCTGTGCTGCAATATTTTTTTAAACATCTTCATTCAGTGCATGATTGCTTTTTCATTGTATTCCATCCCTCCCTCTGACAAAGCACTGAATACTGTATTTTAAGTGATCATATTTAAGGCTAACTTCTGTTCATTCTTATCCAGGATGTTCACTTTTCCATGTAAGCTCTCTCTTAGGAAAGAGAACTGCCATGCCTCATGCATTTCTACACATGGCAAAGGGAAACTGCAAGTTTATTTGCCCCTCAGTGGTGGCTGCTGCTTTTGAATTTACAGGAGTGTTCCATTATCATCAGAAGAACAGAGTGTGAGTGTGATTTTCAGTTTCCAAATTGGATCAATTCTTCCTTTTCATTTTCCCCCTCCTCCTCCTCATCTATCCCCATCTCTTCCTGCTGCCTCTGATGGCTCTTGTGGGTGCCTCTGCTGGTCATATATTTCAGTGCACTCTGCCACGTCCAGAAGGGAAATTGGAAGAGGAAGGAAATTATGATTGTTTGTTTCTTTGAAATCATTAAAAATCACAAAATCTCAGAGACTGTCAAGGTCTTCAACTTTCCCATCATAGTGTTAAAAAAATTCTAAATGAGAAGCTGTCATACTGGGGTGGCTCTGGTCCTTTAAATTTCTGCCTGAACAAACCAAGGTCCCGCGTAAACAGTAAGTTGAAACTAGGAAATGTACCAATCAGAAACCACCAACTAACCTCTGACTAGGGTCTTTTCACTGTAACCAATCAGAATGTTTTCTTTGTCTTGCTTCTGCAAATGCTTTATAAAAGTCTCCTCTCTTGACCTTCCTGATGATGAAGTGCTGAATGCCTGGGGTCTAATATTGCTTCATTCCTGAATCTCTGAATGTTCAAATAAACTCTGTAACATTGAAATGTGCTTAGATTTCTTTTTCCTATTGATAGGAAGTTGACATTTTAAATGGAAAGAACTAGTAGGTGATTGTTTCCAGAGACCTTCATTTTGCAGAAGAGCATCCTCCGATTTCCATAAACGCTTTGGGTAGCTCCTGGGAGAGCCTCAGCCTCTCCAGACTCACATTCCCCCGGGGTGTTTTCACTCAGAAGCTTCTCTTTGCTGAGTTTGATAACAAAGTTGCTGAAAATTGAAGAAAATCTCCAACTGTGAGCTTACTTTGTAATCTTTCGCTTTTTAAAAGAACATCAGGGAGTTTGTACTTGCCTTATAAAGAGCAAGAACTGGCTCACGCCAGTAATCCCAGCACAGTTTGGGAAGCCGAGGCAGGAGGATCACTTGAGGCCAGGAGTTTAAGACCAGCCTGGGCAACATAGTGAGACCCCATCTCTACCAAAACAAACAAAACAAAACAAAACTACAAAATTTTCTTATGAGGAGAACTAAAAAGCATACCATTCAGAAAAGAGGTGATAGACATTAATCTTAGGAATACTAAATGTTTTAATGAGTCACCAGGGCTCAGAAAAACTCAGGAGCTCTGTGGACTAAATGCAATCTCCTCTTGATCTCCCTGCTTTTAATTTCCACCTTCTGCAATACAACCTCTTTTCCCTGGCTGGGTAAGTCTCCCCATGAAATCCCTTCCATCTCTCCATCGCTTAGAACACTCCATGACTTAACATCACACCCCAGGATTTAAATCAAGTCTTTACCTACAATCAAAGCCCCACAAACTGGCCCTAAGATTCCTCTATTATGTAATGGTAGAAACTCACCTCTAGGGCCATATTTTGCTGTCAGTTCTATTTCTTGGGAAATGCCCAATGTGAGGCTTTTTATGACTTATCTTTATTGAGCTTGTCTAACCTCCAGGAATTTTTTTTATATATTTTTATATATATATGTAAATATATGTATATATAAATAAACTTCCATGGTTGTCTTGTCGATGGTCTCTCGGATGCCGCTGCTGCAATCAAAGCCCCCAGACCTGGCCAGACACTGTCCAGTTCACAGTGGATATGTTCAGCTTTGCTAATGACTTCAGAAACGTGATATATATCACCTGTCATCTGAAGGTCACTCTGGCTGACCAGGACCCGGACCAACTCAGCAAAGCCTGTTCCTTCAACAAGCCTTCCTACAATAGCTGGTCCCTAGTAGAAGACACTGGTGACATCTGTGTCTGCTGTAACAAGAGTGACTATGGCTTTCCAGGCTACTCCAGGAGACAGCCCTGTGTCATGAGCCCATGGCCGAAGTCTGCTTTCCATAACCACAGGCATGTGACAGAAGAAGCAGCTGTCACTGTGGGGCCACTGATCTTCCTGAGAAGGGCTAGTGACCATGACACGGAAGGATGGGCCTCTCCTGCTTGTACCTCCGTGGCGCTGGCTGGAGGCCTGGCTGTGGTGGCGTCCCTGACTCTGGCTGCTGTCCTGGCTCTCAGCAGGCGGGGTTCTGTATCCCACCCTGTGTCTGCTTCCTAATAAAAGAAGAAAGTGAAATATATATATATATAATATATAAATTATATATATGAGTTTTATATATAATTTATATATATATAAATTTTTTCTTTGGCGGAAGCGAGCCTGTCGCTGCTATTCCAAGAGGTGGATGGTGGGGAACAGCTGGGAATCTTAATTTTCCTTGTGTTCTCTGTCTTCAATACTGTACCCTTTCCTCCGTTGGTCCTAGTGGTCTCTAGTATGGAGACCCTCTGTTTTTAACCCCTACAGAGAACGAGCATTTTATCCTCTACACAGAAACTTTCGATGTTCTGCTGGGGTGGGAGGAGAGACCCATGGGGTGGGATCAACCGTTCCTAAAATCGACATTCAGTGAATCGGCCCGTTTCCAGCCCCGCTTACTCCTCCGAGTCACACGATGGCGGGCAGTAGCGCTCACACAGAAAACCCTGTGAGCAGTGCTTGCCAGAGCCGGTCATTGCTGCAGCCCTTATTCACCCACACTCCCAGAGGTGTCATTTGTCACCAATTTCTGAGTCTTTGGAGAGTTCTTCGGTGACTATCTTGGTGTTGAAAAGATTTCTCCTCTAAAGGTTTTATTTTAGATTGTTCTCGTGGGGAGATGTGGCTTCCAGAATTGGCTGCTCTTTCCACGCAGAACCGTTCACTGAGATGACAGCAGCTGTGAAATCTAATGTAACAGAACATCTGATTCTCTCTGTGTGGTTTACAGAAGAATGTCTCCTTTCTCATTGGTATTTTTCTTTCCCTTACCAGATCTTTAATCATAAATTTAGGATTTTAAGAGATATTTACAGCAGGAATTATTGGCTGTATTCCCAGAGGCTACATTTGAGAAAACTGTTTTATTGTCGTTTGGAGCTTCCTTCAGTGCTCAGGTGATTTTGTTATTAAGCCTCAATGCCAGCATTGCTGCTGGAAGTATAAGTTGGAACAACTTTCTGGGAAGCATTTTGGAAATAAAAACAAGACTCTTAAATTTTCATTCATTTTCTTCATAATTCCATTTTCCATTTTCAGGGAGTCTGTAAGGCAGTAATTGGAGACACTGGCAAAGACTTGTGTGCCAGGATTTTCACTTCTCTTCGTGACAGTGTCGAAGTAGAGAAATATCTAAATATTGAATAATGGAGGGATGATTAAAGTATACAATAGGCACAGTTAGAACTTTCCCCGACCAATGCCTCTTATCACCCTGCTTTATTTTGCTTCTAAACACTTATCACCCTCTATTATACTATATTTTTCTTGTCTATTGTCTGCCTCTCCTAAAATAGAATCTTCATGAAGGCAGGGAGTTTTGTTTTATTTTGTTCATTCATGTAGCTCCATTATCTAGAAAAGTGTACGGTACGTAGAAACAGTTCAGTACGTATTTGTTGAATGAGTCATTTTTTTTCTTAACTTAATGACATGGGAAAAGGCCATAAAATATCAAATAAAATATGCAGAATCAGAACGTAAGAAATACACATGCAGAAAAATCTCAACAAAGATTTACTCTTTAGTTCTTTTTGGCTTCTGCATTTGTAGGTTGAGCATCTATGTTAAGCATATGAGAGTTTAATTTTCTTTGTTTGGGAAATACCAAGTTGTAGGTTTTCTTGGTCCAGTTTTGTATTGGTTTCTCTTCTGATTTGTAGAAATTTTTCATATTCCAAATGCTACTCCTTTGTTGTAGGTGTTGCAAATATCTTTTTTTCACTACTAGCTTCCACCCCCTTTTTATGGAGTCTTTTGATAAGCAGAATTTTTAATTATTGTTGTAAAATGTACCAATATTTTACTTTATAGTTTACAGTTTTGTGTTTTGGCTAGGAAATTTTTATCAATTGCAAGGGAAGAAATATTTCTTCATACCTTCTAAATTTTTAAGGTTTTCATTTTTCATTTTAAATGATTAAAACCCACATTTGCTTTTCGTGTAAAGTGTCAGGTAGAGATCAAATTTTATATATTTTTTCTTATCTGTGACTAATGTCCCACTACTACTTGGGAAAAGTTAAGCATTCTTCCCCAATTGATCTGAAGCATAAGATCTCATGCGCTGGGTCCCTTATAGCTGTGTGTCTATTTCTACACTCTACGCTGTTGGTCTTATTTAAATGACTTTGTAGTAAGTCATGGTGTCTAATGTGAGGTGTTCCCTTCTAAGGGAGTCACTTACCCCATTGACTTTCTAGGCTTTCTCTTTCCTAATAGATGTATTTATGAATACAAATCATCTAAGTAATGCTTTAGTTTCAGTCTCAAGTTTTAATATGTAGTGTTTCCATTGTCATGCTCTCCTAAATATAACTTTATTTTCTTGAAATTTTAAATTTCAAATTTATTTTTAAATTTCTTAAAGCATAGGATATTGTGATCTTCTTGCAAATAAAATCTATGTTATCAAACATATTCGTTGATACTTGCTGTGGTCTACCTAGTTCATGGCAATTTTTATAAATGTTTTGTATCAACTTGAAAGAAATGTGTACTTTGTAATTCTTGGGTATAGGGTTCTGTAATGCCTTTTCATGAAATTTTAAATAGAGCTTCCAAATTTCCTTATCTATAGAAGTTTTTTTGTTTGTTTTATTGCTCAACCAATATCTGAAAGAAGTATTTTTTTAATTGCTGTAAAATATATGTAACATAAAATTACCATTTTAAAATATTTGTATAAATTTTGGGGGCACAATCTACATATGTAGATTGCACAGTGGTGAAGTCAGGGCTTTTAGGGTATCCGTCACCTGAACAACATACATTATACCCATTAAGTAATTTCTCCATATCCACCCTCCTTTTACCTCCTCACCCTTCTGAGTCTTCATTTTCATTCCATTCTCTATGTCCATGTGTACACATTTTTAGCTCCCATTTATGGGTGAGAAAACATAATATTTGTCTTTCTTCGTCCATTTTAACCATTTTAAAATACAAGTCAGTAGTGTTAGGAATATTCACAATGATGTACAACCAGTCTCCAGAACGTTTTCATCTTGCAAAACTGAAACTCTATATCCGTTAAACAACTCCCAATTCTCCCTTCCCCCTAGTACAAGAGGTATTTTAAACTGTCTTTCTTGAACATCTGTTTGTTTATCATCCTACTTATGTCTAATTTTGCTTCATATGTATTGAAGGTTTTTATATGCATAAAGGTGGGTTTTATTATTATTTCATAATTTATAATAACATCATTTAAGCATTTACAAATTTGGCTAATTATGTGTATTTAATCTCCAAACACAAGACATAAGTATAGTGTTTCGTTTATAAGAAGAACTTTCTATTTTAACCTAGAGAATAGCAAAGTTCCATATCCTTTCTCTCTTTTAAAAACTTAATCCATTGTCTGAATGTGCCACATTTTCCGGGTACTGGTTGGGTGCAGGCACCTCTGTTACCACTTTCTAAAGGTCAGAGGTTTTATCTCTGGTACCTGCAAGGCTGTTTATCAACACCCCAAACTCTACATACAGAGAATGGAAAGGAAAATTCTTACGTATTACCCAGAGTCTCTAGGTGTTTCTAATTATAAAGGTTGGGTGTTGTTCTTAGGTTATCTTAGCCAGCCATCTTGCTGGATGGAGAAGTCTCCATGACATAATGTTAATCTGAAAGATAAAATAGTTTGTCAATAGCATTTATTCATTTATTCTAGAAATGTAACCAAGTCCCAGTTTGTACCACCTGCTGCAGGACAGCCAGTAAGTCCAGAGACAACATGTTGGGCAAGGAAATCAACTTTTATTCAGAAAGCCAGCAAACTGAGTGATAGCTGACTAATGTCCTATAGAACCATCTTAAGTTAGCATGAACTTTGGGTTCCTTTTATGTTAAGAGGGGGTTGCAAGAGGCAACCGAAGACTACAGATATCCGGGTGTCAGCAAGGGTCTGAGGAGGCTGTAAAACTTTGCTCTTGGCCAATTAACTTTGGGTGAGTAGGGCAGGTCATGATATTCCCATAAATCTTTACCACAGCATTGTTACTTGTGTGTATACTTTCCTTATCGCCTCAGGAGTTAGTTTTGGGCAAGGGGCAGTTATCTTTCTCCTAGCCTACATGCAGAGCTAAGCAGAAGATTTTAACCTACAGGATATTACTGTAGGGGTCAGAAGCAAAATTCAGCTGGTTATGTTAAACCACTTCCACTGTTACAGAAATGTATACTGTGAGTCCACCATGCGCCTGTTTCTAGAAGTCAATAAATCATACATAAGTCCTGCACTTATGGCATTTGTGGTGCAGAAAAGATTCAGTGTGATCCCATTAATGACAACTTATTTATTCCTAAATTCATGTGTATGTTCATATAAATATATAGAAGACTGCTCAGCAAAACACTGATTCTATTTATCTTTGATGTCTTTGTGGTAGTTTCTTGGTGGTAGGTCGTTTTCTCTTCTTCATGTCTTTCCAAATTCTTCTTATTTTTGGATCGTATATAAAGAAAATATTAGAAACAAACAAAAATGGAAATAGTATATAACAATTAAAAAGAATTAATAATATTTAATTGCTCATGATGTCATACAATGGTGGACTTTCTCAGGAAGTATACCTATTTCCTTTAGATGAAGTTATTAGCATATGGTTAGCATTGCCATCTTAATTTAATATTTTTTTCACCATTCTCACTATTTAAATTGACATTTACTTTAAAATATAGCAAAAGACTTCTCAGAAGATAATAATGGTAAGGTTAATTACACATAATGTTTCTCCTTTTTTGGTGGACCAATATGTGAAAGGCAATGACTATTTTCTTTATAAAAGTTTGAGGTGGTTTAGATAATATTCATGCTTTATTAGAGTCTTATCTCTAATTAGCAAGAGCCTGCATTTAGGTTAGTACTGAGGACAGTGAAGTGATCCATGCCATATCTATGCATAAATTATTTTGAACAGTTGAACAGTTTTAGGAGGATAATTAATCAATTAGAAACCAGGTGTAGAGGCCAATGGAAAACTTCCCCTTTACCCACTGAAGGTTTGCTGAGAAATCAACTCACAAAAGTCAAATTAATAGGATAAATGATATACTAATTTATTAACAAACATGGGGAGAACCACAGAGTGATTACCCAACCCCGAAAGGCGTTCAGAAGTTTATATACTGTTAATGGGAAAAAAACTAAACTCTGTAAAATAATTGAAGTGGTTTATTCTGAGCTGTGTGTGACCAATGGCCTTGAGCACATGGCCTTAAGAGGTCCTGAGAAAATGTGCCTGAAGTAATAAGTTTACAGTTTGGTTTTATACATTCATGGAGAAGGAATTACAGGTAAATTATAAATTGATACATGGAAAGCGTACATTGGTTTGGCCCAAAAATGTGGAACATCTCGAAGCGGAGGGCTTTTACAGGTTATAGGTGAGTTTAAAGATTATTTGATTTTTTTTTTTTCAATTTTTAAAACAACTTTATTGAGATGTAGTTTACATAACATAAAATTCACCTGTTTTTAGTGTACAACTTAATGAATTTTAGCGTATTTCAGAGCTGTACAAACATCATCACAATCTAATTTTAGAACATTTACATCACTCTAAAATGAAACTTCATGCCAATTTATAATCACTCCCCATTCCAACCACCAATCGTAGACAAGAGCTAATCTACTTTGTGTCTCTATATGGTTCTCTTTTTAGGATATTCATATAAATGGAACCATACGTGTACTTTTCTGACTGGCTTCTTTCACTTTTTGAGATTGTTCATGCTGTATATTTATTTGTACTTTATTACTTTTCATTGATAAATAATATTCCATTGTATGGATAGACCACATTTTGTTTATCTATTCGTCATTTGATGAACAATTTGGAGTGCTCCCATTTAGATTCATGATAAGATTATCTTTTAGAGATTAACTTCAAAGTGTGTCATTTCAATTTTATACGGCGATTTTACTTTATTTCATCTAATATCAAATGGGGTGCATTGCCATTTTTGAGGAGATCAGTTTTTTAAATAAAAATAATGGCTTAAAGTATTCTAAAGTTGTTACCAATGCAGTTTCAAAATTAAATAATGGAAAAAATAAGATATCTAATTTTTTAATCAAACCATTTCTGGAGAATTTTTATTTTGGAGAAGAATGAGAACAAGCCAAGAACACATATGTGATACTCAAATTTCCTTTTTAAAACAACTTTGTTGGAAAACACTATGGCAATTTCTTAAAAAAAAAATTAAGCATAGTCTTGTCATATGACCCAGCTACTCCACTATCAGCATTATTCATAGTGACTAAAAGATTATTTGATTTTTAATTGGTTAAAGACATGAAGCTTTGTCTAAAGGCTTGGAATGTTTTAAGACAAGGAAGTTTGTTAGAGACAAGCCACCAGACACATACAGAGACTTAAGTGATCTATGAAGTAAATTGATGACCTACATGTGTAGTTTAACCTTCGACTTGCATGGCTTTAGGTCCTGTTAATGATTTAGTATCTTATTATTACAAACAGTAACTCCGAAAGGGAGGGGGTATGACCTCCCTTCTCATGGCTAGTGACTTATCTTTAAGGTTTTTCTGGGGTCCCCTTGGCCACGAGGGGGGTCCAGTAAGTTGGCGGGGGGGGGGCTTAAGATTTTATTTTAGTTCATAATACCATCTTGAGGTTATATTATAGAAAGAAGGGGGGCTCAGAGCATGGCTCCAAACAGGTTATGATGGTCAAGCAGGTTATACTGGCAAAACAGGTTACCCAGGGAGAGAAGAGGAGGTGTGGCTAGCAAAGGTGGTCTTGTTATGTAGATGAAACCTCACAGGATGCAGCCCTCAGAGAAAATAAATGGTAAATGTTTCTTTCAGTCATTTAAAGGTGTCGAACTCTCAGTGAATTTGTCCTAGATCTGGACCAGGGAGGGCTTCAGAGAAAGCCTGGCTACATCGATGCAGATTTTCTCTACAGATGCAAATCTTTCCCACAAAATACAGTTTTTCAGGGCTACTTCTGTTTGCAGGCCCTCTGAACAGCCATCTCAAAACATGTCAAAGAAGTATGTTTGGTGTAATATTTTGATTTCCTTCATAGGCATTTTTCATGGCAGAATCATAATGTAAGTATAATTAAATAAAAGTAAAGTATAAGTATAATTAAAGCAAACACCTAATCCTAAAACAGATATCTTCTACAAAAATGTAGTGATTAGTATCAGGGGCAGTTACATCACAAACTCCTGCTTCTTAGTTTGTCTGTTTTTGTAGTAGTCTAGGTCCAACCAGGAGATAGAGACCTAGAGTGATTTAAAGAAGTTGTTTAATATAAATATTATTATACTATGATAAAAGACTATAGGATATAAGTAAACTCTTTCTGTTGATCTACAGTTGAGGAGAGATACTCAAGGAAGGACAAATTTGGAAGAAGTCTTTCCCCAAAGCTGGGGTTAAGACTTCATTGGAGAGGGTATCATTTCATCCCGCTGAATGACAGAGACAATTATTTGTTTACATGGGTCAGAGTGGGTCTGCAGTTGCATGTTAAGCAGAGCTATGGACTGAATTGCATCCCTCCACCCTCTAATTTATATGCTAAAGCCCTAACCCTCAATTTGACTGTATCTGGAGAAAGGGCTTTTGTCACTGAACCAAACTGAGGTCCACTCACCTGGTGCAGTGAAACCACACTCTGAAGCTGACAGTTGCAGGGGGATAAAGAGGCTTTATTCGCAGGACACCATGCAAGGAGTGTGGGTAGCTAGTGCATAAAACCTGAACTTCCCGATGGCTTACAAGCTAGAGTTTTTAAAAGCAGGGGTACATCTCGTGTAGGCAAATTTGTTGTCCTGGGCCCAAAAAGGCAGGATCCTGAAGCGGGGGGCATAGGTGGATTCAAGATTATTGGATTAGTGGAAAGGAATGTTAAAGTGGATGTGACAGGCCCGTCGGGGAAATTTAGAACAAAGAATGACAGAAAGAGTTCAATTCCTCAATTTCCCCTTATTTGCATTTTCCATCCAGGGGGGTTTCTGATAAACAACTCAAGAACATATGTTAAGACGCCCCCTTGTAGCTTCTACAGGGAACCAAAACACCCCGTGACTCTGGCTCATTCGGAGGGCCTTTGTTCTCATCACGTTGCCCATTCACTTTTCAAGGGTAACCAGGTGCTGGGAACTTCCCCTGAAGGGACTCAAGATTTTCCTTTATTCCAATGGTGGTGGTGGTGGTGGGGTTCCTGGAGGACTCCTAAGAGGGGTTCCTGCTCAGTCTCACTTTTAAGAGGTAATTATGGCTAAATAAGGTTATAAGGGTAGGGCCCTAATCTGATAGGATTTGTGGCTGTATAAGAAAAGGAAGAAAGGGAAATCACTCTCTCTCTCCACGCACACACAATGAAAAAAGACCATGTAAGGACACAATTAGGTGACCATCTATAAGCCAGGAAGAGAACCCTCACCAAAAATCAAATTGGCCGGCAACCTGATCTTGGACTTCCTCAGAACTGTGAGAAAATACATTTCTGTCGTTTAAAGTACCCTGTCCATGGTATTTTCTTATGGCAGTTCAGGAAGACTAATGGAAGCAGGAAGTAACCCTGGGGACTGCAGATGGAGTGCAGGTGAGCAGCAGCAGGTAGCTGTGTGCATGGCACACAGAAAGAGCGGGCACTAAGGACACCAAAAGCATTTCACCCCAAAATATACTTCTTTACCTATTTTGAGATGGCTATTCAGAGGGCTAGCAGAAATAAGCCTGAAAAGCTGCCTTTTGTGGAGGATATTTGTATCTGTAGAAAAAATTTGCAATTTTCAGGCTTTCTCTGAGGCCCACCCCCAACTCTTGTCCAGATCCAGGAAAGATTACCTCAGCCACAGGCTACCATCTTTTCTTCCTAAGGGCTGCCACCTAAGAGGTCTCATCTGCATAACAAGGCCACCTTTGCTAGCCATGACTTTCCTGTTCTCTCTCTCTCCTAACTTATCACATTCTAAGTCCGCATTCTTTCTGTATGTAACCTCAGGATGACAGAAAAACTTCAGCCATCTGACCTGCCTCCTTGAGCCTCACACTTTGTGTATGCCCATGTGCATGTTAATAAATCTGTATGCCCTTTTCCCCTGGTGAATCTATTACCAGCTTAGGGATGGGATCTTGGGGCAACATACAAAAAGCCTGTAAAGAAAGATAAGAATATTTTACAAAGCCATTTCTCCCAGATCTCTACCAATGTGCCCAGTCAAATAAGGATAGTAAAAGTCTTTGCCTTTTTCCCTTTTTTAAATTTGGATTAACAGGGAAAAAGCTCTGTGTATGTAAATTAGTTCTTGTATTGGTTTGAGTTGCTTGTGAAATAAATAAATTGGCTATATTTAAGAGAAAACTTTTTAGAGAGCTCTCTTCTTGAACAGCTATCTTATTGGTACCTATGAAAAGATACAAAAGAAATATAGCCTTAAAACCTCCCTTGGCAAGATTTTTAAAAAAGAGCAGAAATCAGATTTAAAATAATGTTAAAAATTCTTGTACACTCAAACTGCCTGTTTTAGATGCCCGTGGGTTTATAAAGCGGGCACTGTGCCCTGTAGCCTAGTGGTTAAGCTTTTGTGTTTTCACTTTCTTGGCCTAGGTTTGATTCCTGGTCAGGGAACTGGTACCTTGGGAATGTAAATCCTTAAACTCAGGAGAAAAAAGAAATATTATAAGAATTCATTTGAGTTTTTTTGTTTTAAATTTATATTTGTATGACTGTTAACCTTTTCAGTACCCAATAATTTGTATTCCTTTTTTTCCCATAAACAGCTTTTGTTTTCCTTTCTGTTTCCCTAGAGAATATGGCTGGACAGAAATGTGAGTCGTACCCCATTTGCAGCTATCAAACTTTCCTTTCTTCAAGCTGTCATTGGGAATGGTCTATTAATAGGATCTGGAAGGTTGAATCTTTTGCTCCTGCTTTGAAGACTTGGTTAAAGCCATAAAGGGCTTCTGGGTTTAGTCTCATATGTACTTATTTGTTTTAGTTTTGAGCCATTTGTTTAGGTATGCCTCTGGTTTAAAACTTTGGTTTATATTGAAGGAAATTAGAAATATTTTTATCCTCAAATGACATTTTAACATTCTGGACTGACTAAAAAAAAAGGCTCAAGATCTCTCTGATCTTTCCCCCAAATTGTTGAAGTTTCTTTACCTGTCTGAGATCCAGACCCACCTAAGAGAACAATTGTCCTTTTCTTCCCCTTCCTGTAAGGCCAGGGGTGTGACCACACCTGAACAGACTCTTTAAGTAGATAATGTCACATCTCTCAGACTCACTGAAATTCCAAAAGGGAACTAACTATTAGTATTTACCAGTTAATCTCTGTTCTCCACCCATTCACCCTCCCTGGTGGTCCTTTGTTACATAGAATTTCTCTTTCTCCCTCCTATAACCCATTTTACCAGAAAGGCATATAAGCACTTGAGCCCCACTGAGGAGTTAAATCTTCATTTTTCTGGGGAGTTCCCATGCGTATACATTAAATACATTTGATAATTTTCTCTTATTAATCTGCTTTGTTGTGATTTGACTTTTCAGTGAACCTTCTGAGGGTGAAGGGGAAATTTTGCCTTCATTCCCACAATATTTATAATGTAATAGCAACTTGTTTCTCATTTATCTTGCTTCCTCTAGTGGGCTGGGAAGACACATCTCCCACTGCCCCTGGGAACTGGTGGGAATCCCGTGGGTGAGCAGGCAAGGCAGGCTCTTCCCAGGCACGGGAGGGACAGGTGCTGCTGCTGCAGCCACCGTTCTCTCTGCTCCTGGAGAGGCTGGCTGCCGGCAGGACAAAAAGTTTGCTGCTTGCATATTTAAAAAGATTTTTTTTTTTTTAAAGAAGACTGTATTGTCAAAAGTCAGCTTAATTAAAAGCTTGTATTCTTTTCTATTCTTTAAATCTTATTTCTCTCATGGGAAATTCTTAATTGACTAGATCCTTTTTTACTGCAACTCCTTGCTAACTAAAACTTTATTAGCCTTTTAGAAAGCTTAAAATCTCCCCAAATTGGCTTCTCTGAGACTTGTGCTCCAATTTGCTTCTACTTCTTTTTGCCACCCTTGATACCACAAAAGAGAACTAGAGGGGACTTCTAGTGACTCTGAAACCACTTGAGGAATACACACACAAAAGGCACTGCTGACCCCTCATTCATGGTTCCCTGTTTTCCTCACAGTGGAACAGACAGAATGGCCTGAAAAAGGGTAAAAATGTTTTTCTGTCTCTTCAAAACCCCCTCACCCTTTTTGAGAACTAAAACCTGCATCCCTGCCTTAGGACAGTGGTCAGGAGGGGCAGGGGAGTGTCCTTTGTTCTTTGTGCCACAGGAGATGGCTCAAGAGAATTGTCTGGGTGAAGGTCAGGGGATTGTCTTAACCAAAGATGGGATGAATCAGAAACCATCAACTATAATTGAACAGCAATAGCCTGAAGCTGAAAACCTCCCCTTTAAAAGCTCTGTATTCCTGCTCAGAAGCAGGATGTTGGTACTTTAAGATGGCAGTCTGCCAACCACCTCATTTGTGGCAAATTAATGAACTTCTCTTTCCTTCTCCTCAAATCACCTGTCTGTGTTCTTCTGATGCAGCCTTGGGGACAAGTGCCAAACTTTTGGTAACAACAGAGCCACAAGAGTTGTTAATGGGTTCCACTCAGGTCTAAAGCTCTGTTCTCTTTTTCATTAAACTCCTAATCTCTTTGGCTTTTAGATATATACATGTTTATATACATATATGTTGTATGTTGTATCTATATGTATGTGTATGTCTATACATGTATTTGTGTGTTGTCTACATGGTACCAAATTGACTTGTAAATAAATGAGTACTTATAAATTAAGTGACTAGCTTGTGTGCTTTTCAAGTGCACGTGAGTTTAGTAATCTTTGGTAAATAAAGGTAGTTTAAAAATTGTTGGTAAAATAAAATAAAAATGTCTTCAAATTTTAATTTAGAATTTTTTCCCTGGGTCTACTGGTTAGACAGATTTATGCTGTCTCCGCTAGGTGTTTTAAGGTCACAAAACTGTTGCTTCTGTGATATTTTTGATACATGCTTGATTTGTCTGTGAGCTAAAGCTGTAAGGGCTGGCTGCTGGGCTCCCCCAAAGTCTTGCACATAGCTTCTGTGAGCTATGTTTTTGGATTTTGAGCCTCTGGATATTAGGATCTGGAAAGATGGCTATGATGAGGCCTGCGGACATATGTGGGCATAGCCAAGACCAATACAGTCCCATCCTCTCTCATCCAGCTCTGTTCCTGGTCATGCTAGGAAGGTCAGATCCTTCAGGCATCATCTTCACAGCCCTGTTCTCTGTTCTGGCCTTTGCAGCCTGTGTGTAAATCCAAGCCTTGGTTAAGATGAGACTGGCTGATGGAGGATTAGCCTGGTTTTTCTTTTTCAAAAGAAAAATAATATTTTAAATAATTAGCTTTGTTTTCCATGTATAATTCAAATATAATTGTTAAAGACAAGTAAATTAGATAAATTTAAACAGAATGAAAGTTTATAAATGAACTTTTTAATAATAATTATGTTTTATCATATATTTACTTAAAGGTTTCCAAATCCCTTTGGTAATTACACCCTTAGAATTTTGCTAAGTTAAATGGTGGATATTCATTGAGTATTGAGATCATTTCCAAATAAAACATAATGCTGAAATAATAATTACTAAATATAAGTTTAAGCTTATATACTTTTGGCTTCCTACTTCAGAGAAACAAAGGATATTTGGGTTTGTTAATAAATGTGTCCTATTCCACATTGAAAATTGTTCTATAAAAAAACCCTATTTTTCTAAAAGCTGTAAAATATGTATTCATAAAGTATTTTGGTAGATAATGGTTTAAAATTACTTAATTTCTAGGTTTTCACTAAGAGTGACTATGAGTTAAAATTGTAGTTAATATATGTCATTAAAACTATTAGATATAAAATAAACAATTCTGTATACAGAGTATATAAGGAAAGCAGGATGTGTTTTTGGTAAGGAAGCTTATAAAAAGAAACTCAAACTGCCTGTTTTAGATGCCCGTGGGTTTATAAAGAGGGCACTGTGCCCTGTAGCCTAGTGGTTAAGCTTTTGTGTTTTCACTTTCTTGGCCTAGGTTTGATTCCTGGTCAGGGAACTGGTACCTTGGGAATGTAAATCCTTAAACTCAGGAGAAAAAAGAAATATTATAAGAATTCATTTGAGTTTTTTTGTTTTAAATTTATATTTGTATGACTGTTAACCTTTTCAGTACCCAATAATTTGTATTCCTTTTTTTCCCATAAACAGCTTTTGTTTTCCTTTCTGTTTCCCTAGAGAATATGGCTGGACAGAAATGTGAGTCGTACCCCATTTGCAGCTATCAAACTTTCCTTTCTTCAAGCTGTCATTGGGAATGGTCTATTAATAGGATCTGGAAGGTTGAATCTTTTGCTCCTGCTTTGAAGACTTGGTTAAAGCCATAAAGGGCTTCTGGGTTTAGTCTCATATGTACTTATTTGTTTTAGTTTTGAGCCATTTGTTTAGGTATGCCTCTGGTTTAAAACTTTGGTTTATATTGAAGGAAATTAGAAATATTTTTATCCTCAAATGACATTTTAACATTCTGGACTGACTAAAAAAAAAGGCTCAAGATCTCTCTGATCTTTCCCCCAAATTGTTGAAGTTTCTTTACCTGTCTGAGATCCAGACCCACCTAAGAGAACAATTGTCCTTTTCTTCCCCTTCCTGTAAGGCCAGGGGTGTGACCACACCTGAACAGACTCTTTAAGTAGATAATGTCACATCTCTCAGACTCA